>NC_092819.1:91479429-91779884 GCF_023375885.2 Dermacentor andersoni | reverse complement strand
GTGTCTTGCACCGCGATTTTTAACCTTTGGATGCGAAAGCATCACATGGCCGATTGAGAGAAAAAGCCGGCGTCTGCAACAGCGAAACGGCGCCCAAAATTCCCATTGGCTGCGACGCCAAGTCACGTGGGCGCCTCGACGGAGTAGAGCGGGTGAAACGGAGCATTCAGACTGGGATACATAGCGCAAGAAATGACACAGGGACAAGCAGGACACAGGACGAGCCAGCGCTCGTCCTGTGTTCTGCTTGTCCCTGTGTCATTTTTTTGCGCTATGTATCCCAGTCTGAATGTATCCCACCAACACGCCCAAACTTCTTCCCTGCTGAAGCGGAACACCTACTGCGACAGTAGCACTCCAGATGTTGCGTAAGGGGAGAGGGCGTCAACTCGACGTGCCTCTCTCTCAACCCCACTGGATTTAGCTGCTGCGCGCTCCTGCCGGCTTTGGTGGCCGCTCCCGTTTCCTCGCTCTCTCGTCCCGCAGTTCGTCGGTGGTATGCGGCGTGGGCACCATAGGCTGCTGCTGCTTGCTGGCTGGGGTAGCAGTTACCGCTATGGAGTCCGAAACACCTACGTCGTCGGCGGTCGCAACCTTGGCAGTTACGAAACGTGGACCTCCACGCCAGTGCACCGCAAACGAAGTAAGGGAGCGGAAGAACACAGCAAAACTAGTGGAGAGGCAGAGGCACGTCACGGCTACGCCCTCTACCCTCATGCAACACCCGGCGCGCTATCGCGGCAGCAGGTGTTCCGTTTCACCCGCTCTGCTACATCGTGGCCTGCATGTGCGGGTCGAGTTCTTCATCAGGCGCCGCATTAAGACATATCAGAACGTGTGCATGCCCACTGCTCCTGCGTTGGAATTCGACGCGCTTAAAATACTCGACCACGTAACGTGTACGGTACGAACGCAGAAACTGTAAAAAGAAATAACGTGCGTCAATTTATTCGCGAAGCTTGATAATATACCCCGCCGCAAAACTCGAAAGCATTACTCGCAGCGCAAAGCTCAAAGGGCCCCTCAGCGGCCTTCAGTTGAACACTAATGCTTTCGTGTTCACAACTCATAAGTGCTTAGGTGTCGTCCGATTTCTTTTTCTTTCAACAACCTGGCTAACGTCAGCTGGGACACCCTGTACAAATCAGACCTTTCAACGTGGCGATTAGCCCTCAGTTACCACAGCAAATAATCGCGCTACATTGCACTGCAGATAGTGGCAATTTACTCACTGAGAAACAACGTCTACTGCCAACAATTGCGCAAGTCGCCTCCCATGCGGAAAGACTACGGTTGATCACAGCTCCGTACGCCCTGGCGCTAGCGCCGAGACCGATAGAGTGTACTAGAATGAGATACACTGTGCCGAGAAATAACGCCGCAGCGCGATAGTGGCCATTCCGTCGCATATGAATTTGCCAACTTGCCTACTCTGATTGACTAAAAATGCTATGAAGTGTCTTTCCTGATTGTCTGAAACGAAAGAGAGAGAGAAGAAGGGAAGACAACATATGACGGTATTCAGCAGTTTGCAGAATAACGTCTCTCGTTGCGATCTCCGCCACTTCCTCCTCTCATTCCTTCTAACCCGTTGGAGGCCTGGGAGTTGTCCCTGTAGACGCGTGGGCGGAGTAGACGCCGGACACGACTATAGTCTACGCTAGTGAGAAAGCTGCATTTGTTTGAGGCCCAAGTTACGGTTTCGCACTGCCAAACTTTCTCTCACCGTACGCAAAATAACAGCAGAGGCACTTTCAGTGTGACTTAAGGCAGAGGGAAAACAAAAACGCCAAAGCATCAGCTGCCTCGTTCCTGGCTTTCTGGCATCAGCGCCGATCGAAGGGGCAGTAGTGGGAGGCGGTGAAGCTAGCCCACGCCGCTAATAATATCTTCGCGAGCTTGGCAACCTAACGAGTTCTAATGAGCAGGCACTAATAGGCAGCGCGTTTGTAGGTGATGCGTATCGTTAGCCGTGCTGTTGTTATCTACGCTGGTATACTGAACGACCACGTGTAAGCAGGAAGCGATGTCGAATAACGTACCTTCGACGTCTTTCGCGGTGCCTGCCTGTTACATCATTGCTTAAACTTTGCGTCCTCGTTAATTCAAGCACAACCTCTCTGAAAAAAGAAACGAATGAACAAAAGACGTTGCTAACTGATATGACCATTACATGACTTTGTTGTCGCCATATTATAAAGCCTGCTTTCCCGCAGTGTTCAAAACATAAAGCACTGGCAAGATTACAGAAAGCGCCTGGTCTTGTTCCCGCCGAAGTTGGTTGCTTATACGCCTCGTGCACCGCCTATAGAGGCGCCACCGATAGCCACTTAGCGGGCGCTTCCAACAGTACGCGCGGGAGCAGTAGCAGACGACAACCCTTTGCAGCAAGGATGGCTTAAGTTCGCTGCTGCGATTTCTCCTTTGTTCAGGTGCCAGGCTGCTGCTTCTGCGGTGACAGCTGTAGAGAAGACGCTGACCTCTGTGGGAGCGAGTATGAACACGATGTTACCGGTGTTCGGGACAACATGGTCCACATACGTGCCAGGTGCGTCCCACAGCCAAAAGCAATGAACCCAATTTACATGAAGTGCAGCTCATGTTAACTAGCAGATAAATTTTGTTGAGTAATGCGATCTCCCGATCGTTTTTCTTTATTCTACCCTTGCCGTAATGCTGCTTCTGTACCTCAATAATCAGCTCCCGTCGTTAGTGCTGACTTATATAAAACAAATTTACACCATGCGATGTCTGCATATGCCGTTGTAATTTTTCTGCCGATGAATACATGTAACATAGCCGAATAAGTGCAGTTGAAGTCGCCTCAAGAAGAGTAATTGCGAATTTATTGATGAAAACGCGTACACTACACAACGAAGTCGCCAAACACACGGGTTAATAAAAGCGCGTGTTAGTGCTGTACCACCGATGCAATTCTGCTGTATACGCCGATGAATGCCGTTCCCGCTGCACATTTTACAATTTTAAATTCCCCAGGGAGCTGCTTGGAAACGTACAAAGCTAAAGTCTGACTAACTTTTCAGTACTTTTCTTTATATTACTAGATAGATGCCACATGATATATCTAAAGGCAGAGAGGCGCCAGTCAAAGTAGATGAGCGCTGGCGGCAAGGCCGGGTCTAGTCCTCTGCACCGTAAGCATAGTAAGACAGAATTCAGTTCAGTACAAAATTCACATGCAAGAGGGACTACGTTGTGAAACAAACAAATCGCTCGGCGTGTTAAGTCTGCTCAGGCAGCATCGAGGTGTGATGACTTCCCAAACGTGACGCGAACTTTTCAGAGAAAAATGGAAGAAAAGTACGATATGCAGCAACTATTAGCAATTCTTGCCCTGAACTACCTATTTTCTAAACACATTTGAAAAGAACACAATATCTGAGATGCCCCCGGGCGAAAAAACTAAAGCTGTTAAAGAAGCACTTCCTTGGTATCATTCCGATAAGACACAGCGTGATTTATACCCTTTACAAACGAGGCAGGGTGAAAACCTCGCAGCTCAAAAGAATCAACAAGAGTTATGCATGGAGTAACTAGCAACAGTTAAACATACGCGAAGCCACGCATAAAATAGATCTAAAAACATGAAGTGCGCTACAGCATTTCTGAGGATTTACCGGGCCACATAAAACAAACAATATCAGTTCTTGCAAACTTCAGTAGCTTTAACATGCAACACAATGCGCTCTTGCAGTCGTGCTGCCCAGCTAGCACAACGCGGTAAAGAAGCGGAAAACAATATAAGCGGCAAACGCCATTCCGAAGTTTAGCGAAATGCCTTTAAAGCGCGCGCTACACTCCAGACGAACTTCGTTGCTCACGCGTCTAACTATGATCGAGTGGAAAAAACACCGACGAGACAAAGGAAAAGATGAGAACAAGAAATTTCCCGTCGAAGCGACGATCCATTTTTGCTACCGTTGCTCCCGCTGATGAGGCTTTGTGGGGAATGATTAGAACCGTATCGCCGGCACGTCTTCGCCGGTATTTGAGCCCCCCACCCTGCAACAATTCTTCTTCGACATTTCTTGAAGCTTTGGCCACCGCACACATGCGAAAAGTGTTGACTATTTTCCTCTGAAAACGTGAAGAAGACAGAGAAGCACTATCAACGACACAACAAACTGTGGCGCGCGGCTGGCTCCTCTCCCCTGTGTTTTGCGCAAGGCCGCCACCAGTGGCGCGTCCGTCGGCGCGCACTGCGCGTATAGGCTCTCGCTCCAGCCAATGACAGGGAAGGTAAATTTATGTGCGTCGATTAGTTTAGGCCAGAAAAAATGAGCAAGCAGTATGGTGTTTCTTTCTTTGTTGTGGCATTGTTTGTTAAGTCTTGTTTTGCTTCGCGTTTGAACATGTTTGAATACTTCGGCGTGCACCATGCAGTTCAATTTCCATGGCGCTATTTGTTATTTCAAGCATTCGCCGAAACGGAGGATCTGTCTTCTGCTTTCAAAATAACTTTTGAAAGTGAGTCAGTCGTTCTCGTCTCTGTGAAGTCCGGGAATTACGGTCACTAGCTGTCATCCTTGAAAGGCGCGTTAGCACGTGCACGGCGTTGATACGTGCCTGCCGCGACCGAAATTCATTTCCAGTCATCATATGTCCTTCCGGATCATTTTCGGAACCACCCCCACCCCCCCCCCCCCCCCTTGCGAACCACTTGAAAGAGCCTGGGGCCTACGCACATGACAGCATGATGTGTTACAGATCATCATCATCATCATCATCCTGGTTACGCCCACTGCAGGGCAAAGGCCTCTCCCATACTTCTCCAACTACCCCGGTCATGTACTAATTGTGCCCATGTTGTCCTTGCAAACTTCTTAATCTCATCCGCCCACCTAACTTTCTGCCTCGCCCTGCTACGCTTCCCTTCCCTTGGAATCCAATCCGTAACCCTTAATGACCATCGGTTATCTTCCCTCCCCATTAAATGTCCTGCCCATGCCCCATTCCTTTTTCTTGATTTCAACTAAGATGTCATTAACTCGCGTCTGTTCCCTCACCCAATCTGCTCTTTCCTTATCCCTTAACGCTACACCCATCATTCTTCTTTCCATAGCTCATTGCGTCGTCCTCAATTTGAGTGGAACCCTTTTCGTAAGCCTTCAGGTTTCTGCTCCGTAGGTGAGTACTGGTAAGACACAGCTATACACTTTTCTCTTGAGGGATAATCGCAACCTGCTGTTCGTGATCGGAGAATGTCTGCCATACGCACCCCAGCCCATTCTGATTCTTCTGACTATTTCAGTCTCATGATCCGGATCCGTGGTCACTATCTGCCCTAAGTACATGTATTCCCTTACCACTTCCAGTGCCTCGCTACCTATCGTAAACTCCTGTTCTAAACATCGCTTTAGTTTTTTGCGGATTAATTTTTAGACCCACTCTGCTATGCCTCTCCAGGTCAGTGAGCATGCATTGCAATTGGTCCCCTGAGTTACTAAGCAAGGCAATATCATCAGCGAATCACAAGTTCCTAAGGTATTCTCCATTAGCTATTATCCCCAATTCTTCCCAATCCATGTCTCTGAATACCTCCTGTAAACATGCTGTGAATAGTATAGGAGAGATCGTATCTCCCTGTCTGACTCCTTTCTTTATTCTGATTTTGTTGCTTTCTTTATGGAGGGCTACGGTGGCTGTGGAGCCGCTATAGATATCTTTCAGTATTTTTACATACGGCTCGTCTACACCTTGATTCCGTAATGCCTCCATGACTGCTGAGGTTTCGACTGAATCAAACGCTTTCTCGTAATCAATGAAAGCTATATATAAGGGTTGGTTATACTCCGCACATTTCTCTATCACCTGATTGATAGTGTGAATCTGGTCTATTGTTAAGTAGTCTTTACGAAATTCAGCCTGGTCCTTTGGTTGACAGAATTCTAAGGTGTTCCGTATTCTATTTGCGATTACCTTAGTAAATACTTTGTAAGCAACGGAGAGTAAGTTGATCGGTCTATAATGTTTCAAGTCTTTGGCGTCCCCTTTCTTATGGATTAGGATTATGTTAGTGTTCTTCCAAGATTCCGGTACGCTCGAAGTCATGAGGCATTGCGTATACAGGGTAGCCAGTTTTCCTAGAACAATCTGCCCACCATCCTTCAACAAATCTGCTGTTACCTGATCTTCACCAGCTGCCTTCTCCCTTTGCATAGCTCCCAAGGCTTTCTTTACTTCTTCCGGCGTTACTTAAGGGATTTCAAATTCCTCTAGACTATTCTCTCTTCCATTATCGTCGTGGGTGCCACTGGTACTGTATAATTCTCTATAGAACTCCTCAGCCACTTGAACTATCTTATCCATATTAGTAATGATATTGCCGGCTTTGTTTCTTAACGAATGCATCTGATTCTTGCCTATTCCTAGTTTATTCTTCACTGTTTTTAGGCTTCCTCAGTTCATGAGAGCATGTTAAATTCTATCCATATTATACTTCCTTATGTCAGCTGTCTTACGCTTGTTGATTAACTTCGAAAGTTCTGCCAGTTCTATTGTAGCTGTAGGCTTAGAGGCTTTCATACATTGGCGCTTATTGATCAGATCTTTCGTATCCTGCGATAGCTTAATGGTATCCTGTCTAACGGAGTACCCACCGACTTCTATTACACACTCTTTAATTTTCTATTTCATTTCTAGTCTCGCCATTCGGGCTCCTCCACATCCAGTTTCGGCTATCCCGCTTGCGGAAGAAGGTATTCATTATCCGTATATTATTCTGCTCAGTCCCCAGCAGTTGCTTCGCAGCTGCTGGAGACTGAGAGGGCCGGGGTTTGATTGTTGTATTCGTATAGGTGTTTGTGGCCAAGTAATGCACCAGGATGGCCAATCCTGCTCTGGTGAGGGAGTGCGTTACCGGTTCTGGGCACCGGGATCAGGCCGCACTCCAGGTTTTTTTTTTTTGTGCAATTTTATTAACACGCGAATCTTTTTATCCGGTGGAAAATTGCGCGGCACCGGTATTCGAACCACGGTCTCCCTGCACGCGAGGCGGATTCTCCACCTCTACGCCACCGTTGCACCTCGTGTTACAGACCAGATGTGTACAAATGTACACAAAATGCAGCTATAAAGAAAGTCAATAAAAAGAATAACGTAATAAAATATGAATAGCTATTACCAATACAACGAATGCAGTTACTCATTAAATACGTACATTCAGGAAATGTTAGTACATTAAGCGAACGTGTAACGTTTAAAGTGAATACAAATCACAAAACGCAAATAACAATAAACACGATGGATAAAGGTAAGAAACACCGGAAAAGTTAGTACCGTTTAGATTTATTTCTGTTAAATATTTGTGAGCAGTTCTGCAATTTAGTGCCTGATTGATGGCTTTCCGACCATACATGTCAGAAAATAAGTTGTCATAGTTGGACGCCTTTGCCTTCTTTAATTCGGCAGTTAGTTTGTTTCTAAAGCTTTTAAAGACTTTGAAGTTCTTAGCATTTTTTTTGTACGCAGATAGTTCTTTAAGAGGGGACACTTCTTTTTTTTTTGTTATTCTTGTATGCTCCCGTGTTACTCAAGGTTTTCCTGCTCTTTTACAAGATTTAGCACTTACGTGAGGAAAAGATAATTTGTAATGGCTAGCAAATATGGACAGGAATAAGTTCATGGTTGCATTGCACATAGGTCTATGCTTAACTTTATTGTGGTAATATTATTTTCAACTTTTCGGTAGTGTTGAGATAAGCATCAAGATAGGGCGATGTAAAACGCAAAAATGCTTTTCTGAGATAACCCCTGGACCGATCTTAATGATGTTTGTTGAACTTGAGAGAGAAAGTTAAATTATAGTGATTGTTGAAAGCAGAATTTCGATTTAGTGCCTGAATTATGTTGAAAGAATTTTCAAAAATTCGAACATTTGAAAAAATAGAAGCACGAAGTTTACAAATTAATAGCTCTCCGTCAAGAACAGCTGTCGCGGTTCTGTTCACGGCATGCATTAGATCATTCAAAGTGGTTGAATTCGGTATGTCAATTTATATATTACTTGAATTTGTTACGTTGGTGTACAAGGGTTCTGCAAAAACTGTATTTACGAATTACTAAATTTCTTGAGATTCATGTGTAACTATCAATTTTGTCCGCTTTAGATGTACTATCCCATGCAATTCACATAATTGTGATATCGTTTTTTATTATTGAATTACGAAGCAGTAAACATGATAGTTTCGTTTTTCAATAATTTTTAATAATAAATTAGCAGCTAAATTTTTAATAATAAATTAGCAAGCTAAATCAAAAATTCGAGGCAAATGTCACTAGATACTAAATTTTTCTTTTAAATGCAACAAACCTCGTCAAGTTTGGTGCAGTGGTTGCCGAGAAAAACGAATTGTCCTTTTACATGTATTTAGGTAAGAGCACCCGAGCTAAAGCTTCCTGTTAAAGGGCCCCTCGCCAGGCCCCATAGCAAATTTTCGTTATAGACTTGGATAGGAACATACGTAGCTCTGTGGTGCTCGTGGGTGTTGGGGAACGAACAATAGCTTCAACCTACGATTTCAAGGTTGACAAGCCGTTGTGGCTGACGACATGTCGCAAGAATGTCAGTTCTTGCACATTGAACAAGCACTTTTCGTTAAGCCGTAGGCCAGCCGCTGAGATGCACTGAAGAACATCATAAAGCTTCGCAGAGTGCTCAGCCGCAGATTAACCGTAGACGATGATATCATCTATGTAACAAAGTACGCCCCTGCAGCCTCTCAGGATTGAAGTCATCTTCTGAAAAGCGGCTGGTGCAGAGGCGAGGCCGAAACACACTCGACGGAACCGAAAAAGACCGTCATGCGTAATGAATGTCGTCAGATCTCGGCTTTCAGGCGTTAATTCCAGTTGATGGTAGGCTGATGCCAAGTGAATTTTTGAAAAGTGTGTTGGCCCTGCTAGCTGATGTAGTAGGTCGTCACTATGTGGAAGAGGAAATCCGTCAACGATGATATCTTTGTTGGCTTCACGAAGGTCCACACAAAGCCGAATGCTGCCGTTCTTCTTTCGGACCACTACCACCGGAGAAATCCATTCAGAAGCATCCACTTTCTCGATTATACCTGCTTGCTGAAGCCGCTGTACTTCCGCAGGTAGTTGTTCCCGAAGGGCCAGAGGAAGTCGACGTAGCTTAGCGGCCACTGGAGTCACATCCAGCTTGCGGTTGATGTGATGAGCAAAGCCTTTTACTAGTCCTGTCTCATCTGAGAACAAGTGGCTGAATTTCTCGCGAAATTCCTGAGGTAGTAGGTCGGAAGCAACACTTTTCATTTGCAGGCATTTCAACTCAGCCCCATGTATATGCAAGTACAGGCTGCTGATGGCGTCTAATGCAAGTACTGCGGTTCCCTGCTGTACAACATACAAGAGAACAGGGACAGTGCGTTGCTTGTAAGCAACGGTAGCGGGAAAACAGCCCTTCACTGTGATCTTCCTGTTAGAGTAATCCAATAAAGCAACAGCAGGTGGTAGCAACGCCTTCACACTTTGGAAATGTTTCATGTAAATGTCCTCCGTTATTATGGATACTGACGACCCTGTATCTACTGAAAAGTTCACAAGAACGCCTTCAACTTGCAGTTCGATGGAAATGCTGAAGAGCGAAGCGCCGGTCGAGACATGCATGTAGCGGCGTCACACGATGCTCGCCGTCCGCTTGCACTTGCGTTACGTTCTGCTCGGCGTCCTCGTGCACTTCCCTCACACTCTCTTTAAATTCCGAACTGCGGCACATAACCTGAAAGTGGCCTACTTTTCCGCATCCAGAGCATTTCTTAAGTTTAGCCTTGCAATTTGGAGAAATTGCTAAATGTCGAGTCGATCCACAGCGGTAGCAACGACGCTGATTCGTATCCCTCGCAGACGCCGGCTGCGTCTGTTGACATTTCTGCGGCGAAGGCATGAACTCTTTACGGCGACCATCACGCGACGTCGATGCCGAAGCGCCTGAATGTCGTACGTACTTCGCCTCCTCCGCTGCGCCGAACTCTCGAAGGCTCTTTCAAGTTGCTTCGTAATGCTCTGCTATCGTAACTGCCCTGTCCAAGGTCAGCGCTGCGCCTTCGAAAAGGAAACGCTCACGAAGCCTGTCCGATGTGATACCAGAAATGAGTTGGTCGCGGACAGCTATGTCAGAGGATCCCTCGAACTCACAGTTCTTTGCTAGTTCGCGTAAATCAGCAATGTAGGCATCCGTAGGCTCACCCGCATTCTGTATCCTCTCTTTGAAGCGGTGCCGTTCGACAAGCACATTCGTCGTGGTTGAGAAGAGGCGGTCACAAATGCACAGCGCGTCTTGAAATGCATCTTCCGACGCTGCAACTTGACTTGTAGAAGTAGTATGCTGATCTGGGACTGGCACCGTGGGAGTAGTAGCAGACAGAGTAGTAGCAGCGTTCGTCGACGCGTTGCGGAATTTACGTTGCCCTTCGACGCGAATCGAATGCAGTAAGTATGGCTCTCCGCCAAGACGCAGCAAACCCGGTGGCACCCGACGCTTCCAAGTAGGTAGAAAATAGTTTCTTCCACTGCTTCCATGGTATGGGTGGCTGACCGGGGGTTTCCAGGAATGCAGGCGGAGGCGCAAGTCCCGCGAAAGTCATTGTAAGGCCTAGCTCGTCGCCAATATGTTGTATCGTAAGGTGCAGGTAACCAGGGTCAGGTGGCCAGACGCACCGAGCCATCAATGCAACTGGTATGACCAGGCGCTCATCCCGCAATAGAAGGCTGTCCATAACTGCCAACTATAGCTTTCATACATATTGGAAGTCAGCTTAGACAACCTCATATATGATACAGGATGTGCGATACTATCCCGCGTCTCTTCGCACGACTCGAGGTAACCTCTCAAGATGTTGGACCACTACTTCATTCATCCCAATTCCCTCCTGTTGGTATGCGCCAGTCCGTTCGAGGACGCTATCATCATCGTAATCTTCACCGTAGCCCCCGTGTCGCTTGCCTCGGGGATGGACACCACCTCGCTCATCTTCAGCGGAGGTCGTCCAGGCAAGACGAACGCTGTGGCTTCTTTATTCGCCGTGACCCTAGCCTTGGGCACTCTGGCCGTCGCAGCATTCGTCCTCTTTACAGCCTTCACTGGCTGGAACAACCTGGCAGTTCGCAGGCAGCTCCGCGTGCTCGAACCGCTCGTCGCAAAGGGTGAGCGGGAAATGCCAGCACCAGCTGCTTTGTAGCGTTCATGAGTCGAACACGAGCAAACCTGCAGTGCTTCTTCGGGATACTAATTTGAGAGCAATTCTTGTCGGCTCTTCTGTTCACATTTAGGCCTGATTCAGATAGCCATCATCCTCCCCGTCCCGTCATAGTGACTGTTTCATCAGGAGTGAGCTTTCTCTCGACGCCTTCTCGCGGAAAACGAGTCGTCGGTGATGTTGGCAGAGGCTCCCAACGCCACCGGCGTCCCGTTTTACGGCGATGTGACAACTTCGCCGGCGTCCTGTTTTTCAGAAGAAACCGGCGAAGAAACGATCTGCCCTGTCAGGATCTGGTGTCGTAACGGTGATGGGATGCGGCGGATGACTGCTATGTGAATCAGGACCTACACGCCTACTACGGACGTTTTTACGCGTAAGCGTAGATGGCCCGTCTCTAAAATCTTCTACATTGTTTGAAGCCGCGAGGGAAACGAGCGCCGTAGGAGGAAGGCGCCTTGAGGTGGAAAATATCATGGCCGCGTTCGCGCCCCGTTCGTGCTTCGACGCCGTGGCGCTCGGTGTGCTTGTTTGATGATAGTGATAGTGATCTAAATAAGGGAAAGACGCTTGATGCTGCAACCCGTGAGGGAGCACGGCGAAGCGTCGTCAGGGGAGAGGGAGTGGGAAGTGAAAGATGATCGAGAAAAAGGGAGTACGTGGCCTAAGAGACTCCGCTATGCGCGACAGGTGGCAGTCCTCAGCAAAGTTGCCAGTGTTGTAGCGGACGCTTACAGGGTGTATTCCAGTGGAATTTATAAACTCCAGCAGGCTCCGCAGCGCAGGGAGCAGGGGACACAACGTGAACAGCAGGTCAATCTCTGTGGCCGCTGGAAGGCCGTGGCGTCTGTAAGTGTTGATCACTATGGAGCGTTCTTGCGCCAAGGATGGGCAGCCACAGAGAAGGTGCTCCAGAGTCTCGGGGTCCCCGCACCTCTTGCAGGCAGGTGACTTGGCGCGGCCCTTGGCGTACAGCCGGGCTTGTTTGCGGTGTCAATATGCTTGCACGCATAGAGTTTCCTACAAAATAACTAGAGGGAACTCTGGCGCTGCAGTCGTTGTCCTACCATGGGAATGATGGGAAGTACATGGATTTGTATGATCTTCGTGCTTGTGGATTGAGACGTTCTTGTGGCTTTGTATATTACGCTATATAAATGTTTTTGTCGTATATTTCGGCGCAATCTATATTCGTCGAAGTGCAGAAGACGCCGGGAACGCGTACAGTTTCTATTAATTGCAACGATTGAGCTTGTCCAGGTGACCAAATCGAAACGCGCCAAGCGTCTCAAGGCACTGGCATGCCCGCGATAAATTCATAAGGGCGTTTCATTCGCTCGTCGATACGTACGTCCGTGGCTTAATGGTTTCAATATCAGGCTTCTGTGCTAGAGTCGGCCCTGTGTTCGAATCCTGCCGTCGGGCAATTTTAATGATGTTTATTTAATTATTTGTTGCGCAATATACTGTTGAAAATGACGAGTTAACAAAGTCACAATGCCGTTTGAAGCCAAAAGGACGAAGTTTAGGTAAATCCATGTACTTCCCATAATTCCCATGCTGGGACAACCGCTCCCATTGCAGCTCCCGTAGACACTCGCGCCAGAGTTCCCTCTAGTAATTCTTGTAGGAAACTCTATGCTTGCGCGTAGCCTGCGATCACGGAGTCAAACGCCACTGTAACTTTTTCAAATGGTCCATTGAGCGAAAAAACTTGCGGCGTCTATTACAGCGAAACTTTCCATTAGCTTCGTCTCTAGGTTACGAGCGCGTTCCCACTGGCTGCAACACCACGTCACGAGCGCGTCTCGTGTGCCTTCGCGCTCGAAAGGAGATTCTTGTGGAGGAAAAATTTGGGTAAAGTGCAGCGCAGTAACTGGTCTCTCAGTAGAGGACACTTCAACCGAGCTGAACAAGAGGGAGCGGGAATGAAAGGGAGGAGTCATAGCATCAGCAGCACCAAAACGCCTCGGACGTAGAAGGTGGCTCGGCACTCGGCGATCTGCATGGGCGAAGGCCTCGGCGTATGTGGCGCTAAGTCGCGTTCGCTGGGGCCTCGACGGAGCAGAACGGGGGAAAGGAAACACCTGCTGCCGCAGTATTGCGTGAAGGGAAAGGGTAGTGTCGCTCTCGGAGCCCTGCGCACTGCTTGTCCGCGTATGCTTCCGCCTGCGTTCTAATTGCGCTTCGGTAAGGCCAAATCAAAACGCGCCAAGCGTCTAAACACGCTGCCTACCCGAGTTCATGACTCGAAGCGCCGGCCTGCGGCGTTCAATTTGGCGTTAATGCTTTCACATTCATCGCTCATAAGTGCTTAGGTGTCCTCGCATTTTTTTAAGTGAGCACCTCTCATGTTCTCGTTCGGCGCCATTCGTGGGACATCTGCACCCGGCCCCTCACCTAAATATGCAGACCAATGGTACCTGGGAAGTACGCTGTAATGCAGTAGAAAAGTGAATCCGAGGGACATAACGTCACCCCTGCTGCTACTTTCCGAAAAAAATGAAATTTAGCTAATTAATGGGTTGCAACGGGGGACGCAGGCGGTACTAAGTAGGATGGAATTGTTACTATATACAGTCTTGCATTTTCGTATACGATGTGAAACATAGTTCACAGGACTTCTCGATTAATAGCGGAAGGTGAGTCTACGCTGCTAGAGTGTAGCAGTAATGTTACCACAGCGTTCATAAAGTTAGTCTAAGAATATAATATAATACGCGATATAATAAATATAATAAAGAATACGCGATAGCTGACACACGAACGATGAAACACGATAGAAAAAGCCCGACGGAAAGCCGGAGAACAATTGGAACACAGTGCGATTCCACAGTCCATCTGGAAGATGCGTCGAACTGCTGGTTTCTCGCGGCGAGCCGGTGCCAAAGACGTTGACTGTAAAGGCCGCGCGTTGGTGAACCCCGACATAGGGAGCTTAGCCTGCTGGCCGCAACTTCAGCAAGACTTGCGGTTCATGATGTACCGTTCCCCTCGATGGTTCGGCAAGCTCTACCGCGTCCCGCGTGACCCCACCACTATCTCAATTGGCGCGGGCCAACGATCACGTGACGATCAGGTCAGGAGAGTTCCGGTACATTAGGAGAGGTTCGTAGCCGCGTCAGCCGCGGCGGTAGTGGTGCCAACGTCGAGTGGGGCACATACTCCGTGAAAAAAATGGGGCAAATCCTTTATAGACTTTGCATTGAGTTTGTTGATGCGTATTCTTCTCAGTCCCACAAAAACCCTTAGGGCGCAATGCATATTGTAATTTGCCCCTTTTCCCACCCACTCTCTTGCTCATCTGAAAAAGCCACTGTTTGATCAAAGGACACGGGCACATGACAAAGCCACCATCCAGCCGATTTGTTCACTTGAGAATCTCTCTTGTTTCTATAAAGAAGACAAACAAATAACTTCGCCCTGGCATTCATTGTGCTTATTTTTGCATCACGGATTGCGACACCACCTCATTGCATTTGAAACGTACTTGAACGTCGTTGTTGATCGTTGCTGACGGTACAATGGTCTCATACACAGTAATATATAATTTCTAGAGAACAGGCGGCAACTAATATGACTAAATTATTCCTAAATGCCGCTGCTTGCACTCAACGCCTCAAGTTAGAGCAAAAATTATTGTTTTATCGATCTAGTCTAACTTTACGTCGATAACAAGGATGCAAGGCCGTGTGCACAAAGGGTGGCGCAAGCTTTCAGGATATGTATAAGTCCAACATTCAGAATAAGACTTAGAATATAAGTACGCATAAGTATTGCTTTTATCGATGATCACCCATACCGTGTGCACTGCTGGGTATCGGAGCTCACTTCTCGGTTGTTCCATACGAGAGCATGTAATTCTAGTGCAAAGGCAAACCTGCACCTCCTGAGAAGATCTCGGGATGCCTAATATAAAAAAAAAACAGCCAGTAACCATTCTAGTCTGCAATTTCTGATCAATATGTATTTTTTTTCTACAGTGCCCAACACCAACACAACCAGAAGAAGCAGAAGGAAGCTTACTGCCTGATTTTCTCACACGCGGCCACACAGCTCTCCCTCTTCTATTGTCGGAATCAGAACACTCATGCTGAAAGACAAAGTGTCATCGGCTTTCACTGTGGCTCACAATAAGAGCACGTCGACGAGTGAGCGCACAGTGAATGACACCTCCACCTATCTGACTCGTTTGGTCAGTGCCTCTCGACAAACCCAGAATCCGCTTCTGTCGACGCCGATTGCACACGGCCTTTTAAGCCGGAACACGGCCATCACGTCACTTATTGCACCCGAAAGAAAAGACCATGCGTTCCAAGGACTGCCAGAGGTGTTCGCCGCGGAAGAAAACGCGCATGCGTTCCGCGTCAAAGAAACTGCTAAAGGCACACCTTCTCACGCCGGACCAGGCTACGTTTCGGTAGTGCCATACACCGATTACGAGTCCTTAGCGAAGTCTCGCAAGAGCGCTCGTGGCGCTCCTCGATTCAGCGATGGCTCGGAGTGGCCTGTCAGAGAGCTCACCGCACTTCCCGAAGATTACGATATAAGCCGTAACAGCTTCTTTCTTGGCGCGAACGGCAGCAGGCCGTGGCACCACAATCACAGCCAGCACGGCCAGCGTCCGATCTTCCTGCCAGAAGGCCCGGCACACGAGCACAAGATCTTCGCCGACAGCACGTCCACCACCGGGCGACCGAAGACGTCTCCAGCCCCACTCGCGATCCCGACGCCGATAACTAAAGGACCGTTGTACTTTAAAACGCCGACGAGACAGTCATCGCCGGCGAGGTCGAGTGAAACTCCGCCGACGGAGGCGAATCATCAGCCCACATTGCTGAAAGGTCACGATGGGACGGTCGTTCGAATACGTCCACCACGTCCCACGATGCCTTTTCTAAGGCCTCATACACATGTCACCACGAATGTTACGGACTCCTTGCCCGTGACGGCGTACACGTATGCAGGGAACGATAGTGGTCATCAGCGTGATCATATCGACGTGGACGACATCCGGAGTGGTGCTTCGACCAACGGCCAAGACCATAAAGGCCATGTTCCTGGTATTCCGGAACGAAGCTCGCCCGCAGATGGAGCGAGTCTGCCACGCTCACCCGACACCCTGACAACGCCAGCGAAAAGCGACAAGGTTCAACCGACTTCTAGAACGTATAGCTTTACGGCAACCACATCACCACGGGTTTCCGATAGCACGCCGACCTCAATTCAGCATTCGCCGACGACAGTGGATGAAAAAGAGCCCTTCACTGAAGACGCGGAAACAGAAACGAGCATGTTTGACACAAACCCTCTCAAGCACGACCACGTCATGCCGTGGCCATCGAGGAAGCCTACCATCGTATCTGATAACCATTACGGTATAACGCACAGAAGTCACGTACGCAAGCTAAAGGTGGCAACAGTGAAAGTCATAGCGCAGCCTGATGAGACGGTACATGGTCCCGGCGATAGACACCGTATTTGGAAAGGGCCACCTACATTAAAAAGAAGCGATAGATCGTCGAGTGCGCCATCGTTGCCCAGCCGCCGTCTCCTCCCGACCTCGCGTCAGACAGCGGAAAGTCGTCGAGGCATTTTTGAGTCGTCGGTGCGACTGTGGATGAGAACTCCGAGAAGCTCTTCAGATACGACAGTGCTGATAACCTGGGAGGACGATTGACTGTAATATATACATACATACATATATATATATATATATATATATATATATATATATATATATATATATATATATATATATATATATATATAGCAGCGGCAGAAGCCGTGCGACCACTTTTGGTTTATGAGGCAACAAGAAAGCAAGCTGCCGTCAATTTTCAAGTGCTAGGTGGAATCCTTTTGGCATCCCAGTGTGTATGCCCTGGCGCCCATCGTCCGTGTTAAACTGCGTGCAAACGTGTTTTATTTTTTCGTTACTCCGCAACGAAAAACGCTTTTTACCTTGTTGTAGCTATTAAAAAGAAAACGACCTACATATATCGAAACTCGTATTTATCAGTTTACAGTAACAATATTGTCTGACTTAAGTAACCAAGCAGAAAAACGATAAAAATGTGCAGCCGTGTGCAAACATACACACACTACATGTGCCGGGAAAAGAAATAGAGAAAGACATTTCGGGTTCTTCGAATGCAACCAAGCATTGCCAACTGTAGCCTCCACTTAGCTTGGAAGGAATTTAATGATGCCGAAATGAAGTCTGAAACTAGGATGACTTCTTTTCTTGGTTGATTGACGTTACAGTGGCTTCTGTTACTTCGTCGATGTCGATTCCGTTCAAAAATTCCGGCCCAAGAGGGACTGTGCGCTATTTACATCTCATTGGATTCGGTTCGGGTGTGTGCTATTAAAAAACGATGAAGTTCTAAATGGCTCTGATGTTTCCTTTCTTTATAACAACGTTCGCATTAAAGTAACAGGTTGTTTCAACTTCGCGACAGGTGTCACTTTCTTGTGCGCCCTTTTCACTTGCAAGAAAATTTCTCAATGGGATTACGGTGCATACTAAACGCAACACGTACGCAACTTCCAGCAACAGGGGCCATCACTAATTCCAAGCAGCTTGTGCGGAATAAGCAAGCCGGATGCTTTGTATTGGAAGGCCACAAGCGGCCTACAACTCTTGTGCACCCCTGCTATCCCCACATCCTCCCTACTCCCCATAAAACCGGGAGTGGTGCATGTGTAGAAAAGCTTGAGGCATAGAAACCGGGTTAACCGCTGAACAACCAACCAATGTTCCCGCCCAGTCGCTCTAGTGTCTTCCATCTACAATAAAGCCCCTCAATCTTTCAAAAGTAGCGCCATTCTTAGATCTTTCCGCCACCCCGCTCACCCTGGCGCGTCCTCCTCCACGCCTCCTGTCGCCCCAGCCTCCTCCGCTCCCCCATTGGCCAATCTGTGTCACGTGGAAGCGGGCGCCGCGCTTTTGTATATTTTTTTCTTTCCAGCGTGGAGCAGGCGCCGCGCTTTTGTATATTTTTTCTTTCCAGCCCGCGCCGACCTCCATTGTTGGGCCTGCTCGACGAAAGTACGGCAGGCGGACTGACGGAGTGCGTTAGCGTAATAGAATGTGCAGGCAGTGGCGTAGCTAGGTCGTCTGGCACCCGGGGCCCATGGGTCTTCTGTCACCTCCACCACCCCCCCCGCGGGTTTAGTCGAGGAAGGCGAGGATATCGACAATTTCCGGAAGTCTTCAGACGTATATGACCCCCCCCCCCCTGGCCCCTTGCACCCGGAGCCCACGGCCCCCCGGCCCCCCCTGTTGCTACGCCACTGTGTGCAGGGCCGAGAACTTAATTGCGATGCCATGCTGCTGCACCTTCGGTTGCCGCAACAGACACAACGAGGGCAAAAAGCTTCTTGCTTTGCCGTCCGGCGGGCGCAACGCAAAAAGCAGTGTGTATTCGCAGGATCGGGCGGGCTGACTTCGAGGAAGTGGCAAAGAGCGCACGGCTTAGTGAAGTAAGGGCCACAGCTACTCACAACCTCTTATTTTGAGCCTAGTTCACGCCTTCCGCTTCGAAAAAGTGGGTGTTCGTGCTCTGCGTGGTTTTTAGCGCGTTGTTTGACTTTCTTTTTTCGAATGTGCTCTGTTTGTTTCATGTAGTATCGTCTTGCGGTGAAATGCACGCATCTGCAGCTGGCCTGTGACATAAAAGCGACTTTATTCAGGGTGTGTTTTGAGCTCCACCAGAAGTTAGCACATTCTCAACGCTATTGCAAGGCTCACTATGACTTACGATGCAGTCTTTTAGCTTCGAATGTACGCCCGCATGTATTGATTTGGTTTGCGGTGATTAATGTTTTTAACGTTCCGAAGCGACTAAAGCTAGGATGGAGGTCGTAGTGGATGGCTCCGGATAACTTTATCTAGCTCGCCTGGGGATGTTTAACGTGCACTTTGATCGTAGAGTCGTACGTGGGCCGGTAAATTCCTCGTTGGCGTTTCATAATACTCGTGCGGGCGCGCTAGCGCTGCTTTAGAAGTTGGCGTCTCGGCGCGATTGTATTTCTTCAATAAATTTTATTTACTAGTTGTAACACCTTGTCATTATTTCGTATTACTGACGGCGCCTCCAGGGCACCAAAGCGGCGACGGGAACACCAAAGCTAGAACTAGGGCTGGATGGGGCTCGCCGAAGCCTGCGTATGCCAAGGCGGTACAAGATCGTGGACAGGCAATTTTGTATGCGAACACTCCCTGCGACGTCTGCATTAGTGTAATGTTACGTGCTCTTCAGAGGCTTCCGTTAGCCATTACATGTGCCCTCCTGGAGCAGTACTTGTAAAAAAAAAAAAAGATATCGTCACGATTACCAAAGCACCCCGCAATGAAAAAACGGCCCTGTTGCCAGGCATTGCTGACCGCACACAGCCGGAATCTCTCACGCGCCGACCGAACAAAAGTGTCCTGCAGGTACGTGAATGAACCTACGAAACCACGTACACATACTTTCACGCTGTCAACACCTGAAACATTGGCAATTACGCGCGTGTTTGAGTACACCGCGTGCTTGCGTCGTGTTTCAGCAACACGAACTCTCAACGTCGCGCGCTTTACGCCTTAAATACGCCTCGAATAACGGTCATTTTCTCTATTTCCTCCGCAATTCTAACACGAAATTCTAAAGACCAGTTACCGACTGACGAAGAAAGGTCTCGATTGAAAAAACTGCTCCGCAGGGCTCGAACGAACTTTTCTGCAGATTTCCTCCCGTAGCGTGTTAGCCGTCGTCTGCTACGGCGGGCCCACCACCGGCGGCGCCACCATCGAGGCCGCGCCGAGCGGAGGAGGAGGGAAGCGAATGGCGCTACTTTGGGAGATTGAGGGGCTTTAATCTACAAACGGTTCAAGCGCCGTTTGTTGTCGAGTCGCATAACCGCTAACCAACGGCTTGAAAAAGACTGCGGTAGATGGCGACGCTTTACAGCATAACAGAAAGCGTCGTCCCTCAGTTAACATAAAAATAGACTGATGATGACGATGATGATGATGGTAGAGTTAGGAAATATGCTACCTTCGGTTGCGTGTGCAGTAACTCCAGCACAGCAAGCACAACGAATGCGCTATGATGGGACAGCATTAGAATACACTCTGGGCAGCATGTTGTCCGCTCCAGAAAACGACGGAAAAGCAATTTGGAGAACCACAAGCAAGGCGCTGCTAGGAACTGCTTTCCTTGGCGCGCAAGTTTTAAATTCGTAAAAAGAAACTACCTGCATTTGCACACGAGAACGCTGGTGCAAAAATGCAAATCATCTTAGTTCGCGTATGTATATGTAAAACTAGGTCTTGAAATTTGTTGAACACAATAAAACCGCAACAATCACGCTAAATGTAGGCTTTTACGCATCGAGGCCCACATCGTTTTTGTAATGTTGTTTTGACTTGCAGCAGCAGTAAAGGGGGCCTTCCACTCTTCTGCTAGTTGCGCTCGCATGCGCGCAGGCTTATTTCATAAAAATAATTTGAAATTATCCGTTAGAATACATGATAAAACAGCACAGAAGGAACGGTTGCACGAACGTCTTTCTTTCTTTTTTTTTGCCTTCAACAACAAAGAGGGAGAAGAGAGAAGTTTAATGATACGAAATGCTGAGAGGTCGGCCTGAGGTATATTCCTCTAGCCAGCTACTCGGCATTGGGGGAAGGGGAAGAGGGAAAGAAAGAGGGAAGAGGTGCATGATGGGTGACGATGACGATAGAAGGAAGATGTAGAACATATCGCAAGCAATTTGGCATGCTCAAAGTCTGCAATCCAAGCCCGTAGTTTTTAAAAAGTTCAGTAATGCCTGAATGGCCTTGAAACTCGATTGAGCATCTGGCCAAGGGCCTAAAATAACATCCTCCGACAACGGTGCGCTGTCGAGACGCGTAAGGTCGTTGTCCAACCTTTCACGCTCTTCCACGTACTTAGGGCAGTCACAAAGCACATGACCTATAGTCTCAGTCACATTGCACACCTCACAGTGTGGAGACTCGGTGCGTCGCATGAGGTGCACGTATCCGCGCGTAAACGCTACCCCCAGCCTTAGTCTGTGCAGAAGACTGGCACAGCTTCGTTGAATTTTCGGTGGTAGCCTAAAATTCATGGCAGGGTCCAATCTCTGGAGTCGTCTGTGGCGATTATCCGGATTGTCCCAGTGCTGTGCTGTCAATTTTCGGATGACACTGGAGAGGAGACAGTTGGCGTCCGCTCTTGAAAAAGGAATTGAAAGCAGTGACTCTCGTTCTTCGAGTGCTTTCTTCGCTTCGGCGTCGGCCAGTTCGTTGCCCTGTATACCACAGTGACTGGGAATCCACTGAAATGTGATGTGGTGGCCGTTTTCTTGTGCTAAAGTGTAGAGCTCGGCAGTTTGAAGAGCCAACACTCTGTAAGCGCTTTCTTTCAACACCACTCTAAGTAGTTGAAGAGACGATTTTGCGTCGCTGAAGACTGTCCATATTTGAGGAGGCTGTCGCGAAATATATTGAACGGCCTCTCTGATTGCCACTAGTTCCGTAGATGTTGAAGTCGTCTTGTTATGCAGACGAAACCGTCGAATGACTTGATGCGCAGGCATGACGAAAGCCGCACCAGACGCATACGACGATACCGATCCGTCTGTATACACGCTCACCGAGGACTCATATTCTTTCGATATATATTCAAGTGTTAAATGTCTGAGGCCGACGGTAGGTATTCGCGATTTTTTAGAAATTCCCGGAATAGATAGACGTACCGGTATTTTGGACATTACCCATGGGGGCATATGTGGAAGGTCAGCCGGGGCAAAGTATGCTGGTATGGCAGATTCTTGCCATTTAACGGCTCTTGAAAAAGTGGAGTCCGGCCGTATATCGGGTAATGTCGATAAGGGATGGCGTCCATGACGACAAAGCAGTCGCAGGAATACTCGAAGAGGTTCGCATCGTAGATAGACAGGTAAAGGGGTGACGCGAGCCTCCTCAATTGTTCCGTGGGTTGAGGTGCAACGTGGAACACCGAGACATGTTTTCAGTATCTGTGCCTGGGCACTTTCCAGCGTGCGTAAACATGACGGGCTCATACCTGATAAAACTGACGGGCTCATACCTGATAAAACAAAGAGGGAGGGTTTTTAAATGGTTTAGCTGGCTGCGGGAGTCTCGACTCATGTTAAACGCGTGACGGAGGAAGAGAAGGTAAAACGTGGCACTTCCACATGACGCAAAGAGGAGACGCTGACACCATAAATACCAGCGTTTGTGACGTCTGTGTGTGGTCTTCGTGCCCCGCCTCTGCTGCGTAGGTATAACGGGAATCAGGAAGGTAGAAGGGAAACGGGGTTGTCAAGTTTCGCTAGCGAAAAATAATTATGTAAGTTCAAAGCACAAATTGGAAAGTAGGTTGAGCGAAGCTTGAGCGAAGTGCTAGCTAAGTGCTTTGCAGCTAACGCTGATGCGTACAATCGCGTTGGCTTTCATGCTAATGCAACATGGAATCTCACACAATGTTTATGCTTATCCCCTACCAAGGTGACAACTCGATTCTCGAGCAATTTGGTTGTGTGAAACACAACTCTAAATTTAGGCCGAAGTGCAACCACCAAGTCAGGTGGATGCCCAGTGTGAGTCATGTGCGCACATTTAAGGATGACGTGATTCTCGTCAAGGAAAGAATGGGGAGGTATGGCTGGTACATGTACTGACTGGATGACTGGCGCATGCACGGTCGATCAAGACGGGTAAGTCGACTCACCCGGTGCACGCAAACGCTGACATATCGCATTGAGGGAAAATTGAAACGGCTGCCGCCGTGTGCTCTCCTCCACTCAACGGCGAAACGCGCCGTAATCTGGTTCCGTCTTTTTTCGGACGAAGGGGGACGCGTTTTGTGTAGACGCTGTCGCAGAGTGTAACCGTAATGCGCTTGGAAATGCAAAACGCTACGGTCACCTTCAGCCAAACAGAGCGTGCGCTTTGGCTGCGCATATCAAAATACGAGAATGCGGTGAGGAAAAAGAAAGAGAAATAGAGCCGCAAGAAATGTGCCATCTCGTAACCTGAGCAGTCGGGATAAACATGGCCTCTTAGACAACTGCAACCGTTAATCACAGGGGCCCTGCTTTTAAAACCAAGTCTCTCGTCCTCTCCAAACGTTAATCACGGAGTCTGCTTTTGGGGCTTCCTATGTTTGTGTAAAAAAAAAATTCACATCACACAGCACGGTTACCAAAGTTTCTTGTAGATTCTGCGTCCTAAGAGCTCGAAAATTTTGTTTAAACTGCACCCCTTCGCTCAGGCCATTTCAATATATCTTTAGTTACTGATTCTAACCAATTTTTGTGTCCAACTGGCCATCATTTCAGACTCGTGATTCACTTTACAGAGTAGCAATTATAACTTTCGAATGTACGTACTCTAGATTAAATGCCATCAGAAAATCAAATCGCAATCTGAAAATGTATTTTATTTATTTATTTACACCGCTGTACCCGTTGCAAGGGTGTCTCGGTAATGGGCAAGCAATCAAGGTAATGAATAGCAACGCGTGCTTCGATGTGTGAGAAGGCCAGTGCAAATATTTTCTTCCCTCCACTTGGCTGGCCATTTATTCGTAACTTTACTTCCATTGTCGAAACAGATCTATTGAGGATCATCGTCGCATTTCGCAAGCTCCCTCTAAGTGCCTTGATTGATGTTACTATCACAGATTCGCTTTCAGGTTGTCTTTCTCTAACTGCCCCATATGGAATGAATGAATAAAACTGACTATATACAGAGTGCTCTCGCTGGTCGGCGTCAGCACTATGACCGGAAACATGCACTTGTAAAGAAAGCTGTATTTCTTAATGACATTCATGGTTCTTTCCGTGTGTGCTAGCGCAACCAGATGTCGCTACGTACACCGTCATGTTTACGTCACATGAGATGCGGAATGACGCCTCTGGAAGGCCAGACCAGACCGCGCACGCCGAGCCGGCATGTAGCCGTGCGTGTGTTGCATACGTAACGCATTAGACAGTTGTCAGTTAACACTTGGGTCTCGTCAACCACGTCGCATGCCCGTCACTCGACCATGACAGTTCTTAAGGGCGTTGCTATAATGAGCCATTTAGCAATAATGCCTTGTTCTATATTTGTTTTTGTTGGGTCAGCTGAGTAATACATTTAAATGAAATGGCCGATTCGTTAATGCAAGCATCTCTGACCAGACTTGCTGTTTCGATTCTCGCAGTGGCAGCCGATATCAGCGCGATTTGGCACATTTGGATACAAGATTTCAATAATCTATAACGTACTCAACAGCCTTTCAACACTGCCCATTTTCATCGAAAAACTAGTAGTGCCCGTGCACCAAGACGGATAGAGGTTTCGATCGCTAGGTTACATTGTTGCGTGCTCCCCATTACATTTAAATTTACAGAGGTCTGGTTCGGTAATTAATCGTCCATGCCAATCTCTGTAAAAAAGTTAATATATTCGTAACTACTGTGTATTCACTCACCGATTTCTTACTCAAAGAAAAAGATTTCCTGAAGCTCTGCTCCGCATACTTAGTTTCAGCTTAAGGGATGTTGTCTTACTCGCGACAGTAGGCTTTACACGCATGCATATGGCTGCCGCCATTTCCGATTCCCTTCTAGCTATTTAACGGTTTTCGTGTTAACTTCTACTTTCTTTGCTTCACTATTCATATTTTATCGCTTCTGAAATCCTTTTTATTTTATTTGTATTTCTTTTAAGTGTAATTGTCCATTCCCCTCGCTCGATTACACAACCACATACTATATGCTCTATTGTTCCAAGTTTCACACTTTTGTGGCTCTTTGTTTCATTTTCGTAGTTATCTTGTCGTGTCTTACAACCAACCACTTCTTTGCCCGTACACATTGTGGGTACATGCCTTGTATAAGCCCTATTAGGATAATCATCGTCATCACTATATGCATTCGATTGTAGGTCAGATCTCCCTTTGTGCCCATGTGCCGCAGTTAATCAGGATAACTGAAAGGAAACGAAAAAACAATGGACGCGCAGGCGGTATTTCCGCCAATTATTAAGCCGAATACCGCGATCACCGAACTCAAAAGCCTCAAGACCAGCTCGTCAACAGGCTACGTTGGCCACATCGTGCCCGGCACCAGCTGGGAACCTACCACCGCTGTGAGTATGCATCGGACCTGCGCCGCCTGGTCTACGCCGTGAGGCCGCACAGGCGGCATTAAAAGACAAGCCTAACTAAAGTTGACACAAGCACTGATTTGAGAGAGAGAGAGAGAGAGAACTATTTGGTCCATTAAGGGTTTAGCGTTCGGTTTTCGTCTTCATCGCTGCAGATGCTTGACCTTCTTAGCAGGGTTGGGCCCCTAGTCCAGAGCTCCCTCTGAGCCGCGCTGCTTCGCTTGCGTGCTGCACCATTGCCCTTTGGGCGGCGAGCTCGCAGCTGGTGAGCCGGCTCTCCTACTGCTCCGCACTCGGGATTTTGTGTTGGTGGAATGTGTAGTTACGTTTACACTCCCAGGTTATATGGTAAAGCGTGGGGGTTGCCCCGCTCCACGGGCAAGTGTTCCTAAATTGTGTAGGATACATCTTGCTTAGTATATGCAAGTTAGGGAAGGTTCCCGTTTGCAGCCTCCGCCAACTAGCTGCTTCTTGCTGTGTCAAGGCTTTGTGTGGCGGGGAGTATCTAATTCTCTTGCCTCTGTGGTTTGAACTAACTGATTTGAACTAACTTCGAACCTACACCTGCCCACAGAGTATTAAGGCTAAACCCCATGAGCGCGATTTTGTGCGCTACAGCGACGAGCGGCGGCTTCGCTCGATGGATCGGGCCGTCGCTTGAACAGATCGCTCGGCCTTGTCGCGCGATCGCTCGGTTTTGCAAATCTAGAATTCATCGCTCGTCGCCCGGAAGTGCTATGACCGAGTAGCCGATAGTAGGCAGCCGGAACAGGATGTACATTAGTGACGTACTACCGGTTTGCGCAGGGGCGCGCTTCTCAGTATACAAACGGAACGAGCAAACTACCAAATTTTGATATGTAAACAAAATAAACCTATTGCAAGACATTCAGAAGACTTTATGTTGCTTTGTACAGCCAAACAAATTAACTTAAACAATTATAGCAAGTGCCACGCCAGGTTTGGCGCTAACTCGCTCCCCCAATACCGGCAACACTGGAGAGCTGTCGCGCGAAGCGGTCGCTCGCTTGGAGTTTGACTTCTGGGCGACGAGCGAACGCGACAGCCATCTCCATCACGTCGCTTGTCGCTGTCGAGCAAGAACTCGCTTGCATGGGGTTTATACTTTATCGCAGGGCACGCGAGCGCATGACAGCCCTCTGAAGTAGCGATCAGCGACCGCGCATAGAAGCAAACCTACACCAACGCGCTGACGCTTACAAGCGTGACTTTGTGTCGTCTGCTGCATTGTTTCGGTCTAGTAAGCCTCCGTTTCGCTTCGGCAAAGCGAAACCTACTTGTAGTAGCATATCGCCCGTGCCGCAAATCGGCCTTGAGTTGCGTTTGTGCATCGTAAACGAAAGGAAGACGGTTTCACTACCTGGAGCTCAGCACTTTGCGCCATCGGCTCCAGTATCCATTTCTTTCGGCGCACCAAAAAGTGTTGTCGCAGACGACATGATCCTAAGGCTCCAGGCATCATTGCACATGTGTAGGTTTGGTTCTATGCGCGACCACGACAACGCGCTCGCATGTCCCGCCATATTGTGTGGGCGAGTGAACTCGTACGAATTCAGTCGAATAAAGACATGCATTGAATTAATTTATATGTTGAACCTTTCTAGAAATATTGCAACGGTTGGTTTATGTCACAGGATGATTTAGTTGATAATTAGGGTCGCGACGTGAGAGATCGCACACGATTAATCGATTCATGTCTCTCGCGACAAGCTGGTTCCGTTGTTTTTGAAACAGCCCTAAAGAGACTTGCGAAAGCACAAGGGTGTTGGCGTTGTGCCAGTGCAGTATATTGGATATCACAACGTCTCAGGAACAGTTCCCATCACTTCTCAATTCTGATACAAAAATGCGTCACTGTTGCTCGATGTCTATGACTCTGTGCTGCTGAACAGAAGGTCGTGGGTTCAATTCCCGACCTCGGAGGCTGCAGTACGGTTACAGTGGGCGGCAAGAAGTTTCATGTACCGCATTTTCATTTTTATTGTGCGTTCGAGAACCCCAGCCCGTCGGAATTGTTTTCGAGCCTTCCACATACGACATATCTCTTTGCAAACATGCCGCTTTGCAACAATGGAATAAGTCGTTCGATCACTTGATCCATTCACCTATAATACTGTACCTTCCAGTTTGCCCTTTATCAAAACCAGCTGCTGACACTTACTATAGCGCGATTTGCCAACAGTCAGTGTATGCCGCGAAGCCGAAGCACGTTTGTTGCCGAACGTGCAGCGCTGGTTGACGCCATCACACGTCATCAGAGATCAGGGCCGGGGTAATGTAGTGAATCTGTTCTAATGATATAGGGTCATTCTATTCCTATTATTCCAGATTACAGTTTTATTTCGAATCATGCCTGTTTATTACTTTGCCTACAGTCATTTTAGCATTATGTATTTGTAAGAGATTCTTTTCGCTTGACATGTTCTTAAAATTTGTTAAATTACGTGAAACAAGGTTATCCAAGAAAATTATTAGAACTTTATTGTAGAATGTGACGCGCTACAACCATGACTAAAAGTTTGTTTTTATTATGTAGTGGTGCTTATTGGCCACTTTGGTTCGTAATAAATATTGCATAATATTTCCAAATATTTTTCTACAAGAAACTGCCAAATAACAGTTCTTTTTCTTGCAATGCTACTATAGATTTGTTTATTATAATCATTTCCCTGAGCTGTCGTACAGGTATACGTCGCAGTAAGTTTTATTACACCAATACATTTTAAGCGATATTATTAAAATACAAATAAACATGACAAATTTATCGAAATGTCGTTTTCCGCCCAATTTCAGCGTTGATTTACGTAATAATACCCCGATAAAAAGAAATGAGGCATAGGGCATTACATAGTCTTGTTGGCCTTCCATTTCCTTCATTATGTCATTTTGATTTCCGTTTTATGCGAGATATTTATTTTCATATTTATTAGCCCTTTCAACCTCGGCACCACCACTTTAGCGCACAGCGTAAAACACTGTCGGGCTTCTGACAGTTGGAGCCCGCAGCTTAGTGCTGTTCAAAATTTCTCAACACCTCGACTGCGTTGTAGGATCCCAAGCAGCATTGGAAAAGTTGAAGCATCAAAAATAAGCTTCGTACTCATGTTGCATACTGACTACGCTATGGTAGAAAAAAAAAAGAGTTCCAGTTTCTTCCGAAGGTGAACCTTTGATAGCGATAGCAAGGTATCTTAAACTTCGCACTTTTCGCAGCTCAGATGGACCGTGCAAGTCGGTAATCCTTCGCTCACTAACTGACCACGTGTGGCGTAACTCGGCCAAACTAACACATTGGCGGAGTTCACTCGATGACCACGGACACTCGCGGTGACAACGACGCAGCCGTGATGAGTAGCGCCGCCACCGGAGGGAAGTCGCCGTTGTCGCAAAGGCGATCGTTTTCCATGCTGTCGCTCCCTTTACTTTTTTCTCTCCCTTCTTTTTCTTTCTTTTTCCTTTATTTTTTTTTCTGTTCGACCTCTCAATTACACAGCGTATCAGGTGAGATCCAACCTCAAGGGGCCAAGGACATCAAGCCACAGAGGGGGCAGGCCTTCTCTGATCGCCCACTTCGTCAATCCCGAGAGCTCGTTCTCGCACACGCAGCAGATCACGTGTCGTCAACACTGGGTGCCCTAGTCGCACATGCGCCGTTGTACCCGAAACAGAACAGCTACGAGGATGGCGCGAACGCATCTGGAGCGCCCGTATATTTAAAGGAAAGAAACAGATAAAGAAGGTGCAACTATACTTATATACCTTCGAATGAATACTCAATAGCATAAGTTCGTATTGGGTCTCGTTTACGCCTTGTTTTGATAGACGGCTGCCACCTTTCTTCCTGCAGTCTCCGTTGGCGGGGAGCTCGAGCGAGCTTGCTCGGCGCAGAAGGCGAAACATCATTCGCGCTGTAGTCTGCATCTTCGTCGCGGTGTGCGTCTTGGTAGCAGCGCTGATGGTGCTGTTGTCACCCGTACCGGCCAGACGCAGCTCCGTTGGGCCCTGCTTGTCCGATTCGTGCCTTCACTACGTCCGCAACCTCGAGGCTTCCATGGACCCGCAGTTGGACCCGTGCCAAGACTTCCACGCCTACGTCTGCTCCCACTGGAAACCTGGTGAGTGCGCGGGTGTCACATGATCGCGATGATCAGTAAACAACGTGCACCATCAATCGTGCTCCCTCCCAGTGAATAGCTATCCATGCGTAAATTCGCTGGATTTCTCTCTCTATTTGAAGCCTGGTAACGTGTTATGAGGTTATCTGCACGGAAGACAGTAGCCGCAAGATGAAAAGAAAGAACTTGTGCCGGGTGGGGAATCAAACGGGGATGAGTTCGTTTGCGATACGATCGCACAACTGTGCGTCTTACAAACTCAGGCGGACTTCCGTGCGCGACCTAATAATTCCATTGGTTCTCCGCAGGTTCTGCGAAAGGAAGGTGCAGGTAGGGTACGCACAAAGAAGCCGATCGATAAAACGTCGCGCAACGCGTGGCTAATGAGAAACTGCGTTCGGCTCAGTGTAAACCACCTTAAGGGATCTGTATTTTTATTGACCATTCCGACCATACCACTTAATGGCTGGCGAGTTATACCAAACATTCCTTCGTGGGGATAAGGTAGTGGACGAAGAGGTAATAAAATCGAGGACAAAAGAGGAGCCCGCTTCCACAGTTCATTAAGCGGAGCGTTAAAATTGTATAGCTGGCTGTGACGTACGTCACCGATATACACATGGTTCTTGCGTTATGAGAGCCAACATTTGGTAGTTTTCACAACACTGCCTGATATAACCGAGTCAACGTGCCGCTTTCGCACGCGTGCGTTGGAGTTCCGTGCCGCGATTGAACACAGTGGCGGGTTCTCATTTATTGTTTCTTTTTATCGTTGGCTGTATCCACCTTTCAGCTCGAGTCGAATCGTCGTTGCTCAAATTCTTAAGCTTCCGAAGAATTTTCGGCACTGTGCCTCCCCGTGCCAGCGCGTCTCTCCTGCATTACGTGGTTACTGCCGTGCAGTTTCCGCCGATGTATGTGGTATAGATAACGTGCTGTTGCCGTTGAAGGGCGACGAATCGCGGGGCTCATCTGGGCAGCAATCTGAGCTATTGTCGCGCTGCGTGGCATGGAAATGTTTACGCCAGCGTAATCCGAGCCAAATATGGGTCGAAAATGCGTCTGATATGCTTTGCCGCTTAGAAGAATCGGTCAATTTTGGGTGATGCAAAAAGAACTTGCGTGTATGTTTGCTCGAGGCACGTGTACTGGACACACGCGGAGAAAAACAAACCACGTGAGAAGCTCTCCGCGCACACGGCATGGTTCAAAGTACTCGTCTGATTCCGGTTGTATCGTGTCGCGTCGGTATTTATGCGAGCCACATGTTCCGACCTGGCATGTAGTGTCACACAGGCAGAGACAGACATGTTTATAGAGTTCACACGTGTCTCTAGCAGGGAATAAATTTGGGCTTGTTGGTGGGATACATAGAAACTGGGATACATAGCGCAAGAATAGCACAAGGACGAAGCAGGAACACGGAACGGGCGCTCAGCTTATAGTCACACGTGTGAATATATAAGCTTAGACGAACTTGTTATTGGGCGACTTGGTGCATGTTATCAAACAGTTTTATAACCACGCGAATAAACGTTCGCGCGGTTATAAAACTGCTTGCATTGCGACTATATAAGTATATAGCCTCTCAGTTAAATATTAAATTATGGGGTTTACGTGCCAAAACCAATATCTGATTATGAGGCACGCCGTAGTGGAGGACTCGGGAAATTTCGAGCACCTAAACCTAAGTACACTAGTATTTTCGCCCCCATCTAAATGCGGCCGCCGTGACCGGGATTCGATCCTGCAACCTCGTGCTCAGCAGCCAAACACCATAGCGTCTGAGCAACTACGGCGGGTAGCCCCTCAGTTCAGGGCGTCGCTTGCTGCGCTTGCCAGCGCAGATTCAGTAAACGTAACCTTGAAAATTTGGAGCTGGCTACGTTGATACTAGCTGCGTTCGCCAAATACGCAGTAAATATCGCACTTCCAGCGGCGCCGTAGTCCTAAACGAAGGGAGCTCTTTCCGTGCGATATTACAGCGTCAAATCCACGCGTCTTTGCATGGTTTTCAACTCCGAAATGAGACCACCACAATGATAAGAAAAAAAAGAAGCAAATCATAATAAGAAGCAGCTGAATCTGTGAAATACCATCGCGTTCCTAACGCTTTCGTGCAACAATTTTTGTTGCTGATAGCAGAAACAGAGCATTGATTCCATCTGTGCATAGCATACCACAAAAGGTTGTAATGGCTCACGCCGGCTTTGTCAGTGCAACTTACACCGAGACAGAACTGTTATTAGAACTGTTCCAGAACTGTTATCGCACACTTATAGTTGTTCCTGCATTTATCGGAGCTCTGGATTAAGGGTGCACTCCCGATAAAATGGCCAACTCTAGATACTTTACGTGCAAGTGTCTGTAGTCGCACAAGCGGTCCACCCCCGTCGAAATGCTACATCTAGGTTCGGGTATCGAACCCGCCATCACCTACGGCAGCTCCTTGTTCCAGTAAGTCTTAGTAAGTTCCTTTTGGTTAATGTCACCGGGTCATGGTCCGAAACAAAAAAATTTCAGCGAAAGGCGTAGCGCGATGATGATGATGATGATGATGATGATGATGATGATGATGGCGATGATGATGATGATGATATGATGATGATGATTATGATGATTTGCCCCTACTTTGTTCTCTCTGTTTTGACAGCTTCTAGACGTATGGTCCTCCTTGTCATATTTTTAAACTTTGGCTTTACATTAGCTTCTGAGGTAGCAAGTTACTGGTGACATTGTGAAAAGGCACATCAAGCACGATTTACGAAGGCTTTATCGTATCATATACCAAGATTGGGCTTTGCTCAGAAACGCCGCTTTGGTGAAACGAGATGACCTATTTCGATGTGTCTTTAAAAGCAGCTAAGAAATGAGGGGCAGATATCCAATGGAGGTAACAAAGGGGCGAAGGCATTGGACTGCGTGAAAGCCTCTTGGGGAGGTTTACCAGGGCAACGCGCAATTAAATAAATTCAAGTCACTAAGAAAGTTGCTAAGACACCCGAAAGTCAAAGCTGTAGTAAGGGTGAATAAAAACTGGAGAAAATCAGCAACATTGTCGCTAAATTACGAACACTGGCTTCAGTTCAATCTAGCAGTCGCCGTCAGAGCGTGAATGACAAGAATGACGTAGTTGAAATCGCCGCTGGAAAGAATAGGCGGAAATTTTAGTGTATTTGCAAGTTGCCTCTTGTGTGTACAGGTAAAATGCGTCGCCTATTGATTCATGGCAGCTGATTAAAAATGCAAAACATCGTTGTAGCGCTCTTTATACATGCAAAATTCGTGTTTGGCCAATAGGTGGAGTTCGGGATCCGAATATCTAGCGGTGACTGAAGCACATGGACAGCGCAGATCTCAAGGGTATATCTGTGGCGTTCTCATCTTTGCCTCTCCTCCATCGGCCCCTTTATAGAGGGAGCTGCAGGCGCACACGTTGGGCGCCACGGCTAGCGTGATCGGAGCGCATATAGTGCCATAGTTTGGGCGTAGCAGCCGAATGTCCTCACAATCAGAGCAACATGCCACCCTTAGCAATGTTTTCTCAGATAAGGAGACCTCAGAGCTTGATTGAGCGCAGCGTTACGTCCGATCGATAGCGAACGTACTTCCCACCACGGCGTCCATTCCAGGGTTTAGCGTTGTGCTCCAAATTTGCGTTTTGTGATTACATAGCGTTCATAACTTGTGGATCTCTAGATGCTGGGGACATGAATGTACAGGTAATATCGTCAGGTAACCTTTCTTTTTTTTCATTTCATACAGGCTACAAGACAGACAACTGACTCCGTCTATACAATTTCAGTCGGAATATTAAATGTTTCTTTATCGAAACACTGCTGTTCGCGATGTACTCGTTTCATACGTAGCGTAACTGGTTCATGAATGCGCCTATTCTTGCCTTTACCTTGGTCAGAGCAGGAACATGTTTGGTGTTTCGACACGCTGGTAATTGAAACGTGCGTGTTGTTCTCAACTAATAGCATTTGGGAATGAATAAAATTTGGATTTAGATAAGAAATGTGAACTTTAATACTGAACTACTGGGAAATATATGACAGTAACACGTATTTTAATCTGTTTTGCATCGCAGTGGCCAGTGGGCGTTCTTTCCTAGAAGACGCCAGGTTGGACTTTCAGGAGAAACTTATTGCACGAGTGATGGCCATCAAGTCACCCAAAACGAACCAAAACAACTTGCAGAAAGCCGCATTATTCTACCAGAGCTGCGTTGGGAAGAAGGACCATGGTATAAACTTCTTGAAGGATTTTCTTAACATGACAGGCTTAACCTGGCCGGCCGTCAATGTGAGCCAAACTCCCTTCCGTGTCCTGTTAGATCTGTCTTTCCGGTGGCGGTGCCCGGTATTTTTCTACGCTTATGTGTCTTCTGACAAAGCTGACAATTACCGACTTCATGTGATCGACATGTTTATGGGAGTAGACTTCGGCGCATTTGTGACTGAACACCGCTCCAGAGGCGGCAACGTTGGTCACGTTTGCCGCCTATACGAATTACTAGCAGACGTTCCCGATGTCACAGAAGACAAAAATCAGAATGTAAGTCGGTGCCACGGCATAGCTCAGTTTCAGTCGTATCTTATGGATCGGTTGGACGTTCACCAAGCACTTGGCTCGGCTTCTTACTCGAATGTCCATGAGTTCGCTTTGAACGCGACACCAGCTATTTCGGGGGACGACTGGGTGCGGGGAATCGCCCTTCATTTGCACCAAGGAACACCCTTCTCTAGCCGAACGCCAGTCGACGTCAAAAATCCCGAATATCTGATGGCTTTGACGACGATGCTAACGGACACACCGAGAGAAGACTTGCTTCTCTTTATCGGTTTAACTGCAATCCAGGCCGTCGGGCGCTTTATAAGCCGTCGACTAGCGGAACTTGTTTATCCCGACGAATCATCCGACGCCTACCACCGCCACTACACCGTCTGCTGCCACATGACCGATGCCGCCGTTTCGGGAGCTTTGAGTCGCTTAGTTACTCCGCACCTGTTCCACGACCAACGATTACGGAAGATCAAAGAGGTGGCCAGAGCAGTAGTAGCATCTTCCAGCCAGTTATTGACAGAGTCGGCTTGGCTAAGTCCCAAATCCAAACGGGTCGTGATGAGGAAGATAACCAATGCGGCGCTTCTCTTGGATGATCAGGAGCGAGATCTCGAAGCCACAGGAAACGACACTCTTGAAGACATGACAGATTTCTTATTGCACAATGTCAAGCGCCTGCCGAACGACTATTGGGCCCGAACCTACGAGCGCTTGAAATCAGCGGCCATGTGGACCAATCCATGGCACCAGGCCAACGCTTCGTACGTGCCTCACAAACTTGTCATTCCGGACGTTTACATGTTCGAAGGGGTCTTCCCAGACGATGCGTACGAAAGCGTGAACTATGCCTCCGTAGGATCTCTGATAGCCCGGCAGGTATCCGCCACACACGACCTCAAGGGACGAACCATCGACCCCGAGGGTAAGGAACGGCCTTGGCTTTCACCGGAAGAACAGTTCAGGCAAGATCGATTAATCGAGTGTCTCGTGAAGGCGTTCGAGCATCACTACAATGGTACAGAAGTGAAGTCAGAGGAAGACAAGTCCGCGCTCTACGTAGCCTGGGAGAGCCTCTCTTCATTGCTTACTGCGCTCCAGTTCAGCCCCGGCTATCCCGAATCCAGCGCCGGCTTCCAGCAGTACACTCCCGGACAGCTGTTTTTCATATCCTTGTGTTACCACATGTGTTCCCAAGAACGAGAAAACGCTGTTGTGTTTAACGCAGCCCTGTGGTGCAATTTCCCGTTGCGCCTGTTTAAACCGTTCGCAAAAAGCTTCCAGTGCCCAGAGAATAGTGCCATGCATTCAGCCATCGAATGTGGCCATGACCTGCTATTTCCGAAAGGAGTGTAGTGCTATTAGGTGGTTATGTAATGTAGACAAATTCTATTGCAAAGATTGTAATGAGGTGCTTTACAGAAAGCACATACATCTGCTGACTCAAGCGTGTATCTATATATATAGAATGCCATGTACGTTTCATCAATATGACTCGTCATGTTCTTGCGATGTGCTTCTTGTGCTTGGTGTTCTACGCGGAGCATCGCATGGTGGACTATTCGTTTGTTTGTTCTCTTGTTTTTCTAATAACATTAGGCCAAGTAAAATACCATTTCAAGAGCGAAATACAGCTCATGAGAACTGACAGATTTCATGTGCATCATTTCATAGCCGCTAAAGATAGGCTGCATGGATTACGTTGCACAGCAGTTGACGTGTAAACGCAACACCAAACGATATCCACAAGCTCTGCCTTGTGTAGCGGAATAATTATATCAAGGCAATGCTTCAAAACAGCAAATTAATGTGCCGAATCCAATAATGAATATATTAGGTGAGGGATAAATAAGCAACCGAAAAGCTCGATTCATTCTTTAATTACTCTTGTAAGAACGTTATGTTTGAATGCTTCATACCGTGGTAATAGTGGTGCAATATACTTTCTTTATCATTAACAGCATTTGTGAACATCATCCCGTTAAAGAGGCAGCGCATTTGTACTGCTGGAGCTGAATCACTCACAGAGACAGACTTTATTTGCACGAAAAATTATCGTGAATACATTATTAATTAACTAAGTGTTGCTAAGTAATTCTCGACGTAATTACTTTACGGCACTTTTTGCATTGCGCGAACTTCATTCGGTAACTTCGAAAGTCATATGCGCTTGGAACGAATTCATATGATGACACCGCTTCCAATATATGCGTCCCAAAGTTTGTGACAAAATGAATTGTTCTGCAGTAATCGTGTAGTTTGCCTGCATAAAAAGGCGTTCTATTAAAAAGCACGTTCAACAGCAGTGAGTTTTCAGCGGAAGTTTGTCAGCGTTTATCTCAAAACCAAGGAGTCGAACCAAAACGTTTTTGTTCCGGCTTTCATTTTGGCTCACCGAAGACGGTTCAATTCCGGTTCCGGAATTGAACGGTTCAAAAATAACGGTTCAAACCATTTCGAAAGTTTATAGGTTAATATGCATAACCAAATAATAAATACAGGAAAACAGCAAATTTTAGTTTTCGCAATGTCTCTACGCTGCCGCTGAGTTGTCCTGAAAGATTGCGCCTGCTGTTTGTTCTTATGGCGGAACGAAGTTACAAAACAATTTCGTAAATCCAACATCAATGCTGGAGTCTATCTGAAACGAAGCTTAATTGAGGGAGTGAGAGAGAGAGAGGGGAGATAGAGAGAGAGTGCAGAGGATATTGAGGAAACGCAGAAAGTCTTTCAACTTGCTATTTTTCTCTAGGTGAAGGGAAAAAGGACAAAAATATGGGACTTATGTGTAACTATGAGGACTGGTGAGTTAGAGTTTAAATTAAAGTTGATTCGACTATACATTCAAAATAAGCACACGTACATTCAGAAGGGCCTGTTCACAGCCAGTAATGTTAAGCTGTGTTAACTAAATATTCTAAGAGAGCCTCGATGGCTCGCTTCATTAATATATAGGGTCAATGGCCCCGTAAAGCTATATTAGTGAACGGCCCTTCGTTAATTGGCGCTAACGAAGAGATCAGTGCCTCACGTTCACAGTTATACAGGGCACAAGCATCAAGTATATGTGCTCCACTGTCTCGGGCACTTTGCACCCATCGCAGTCTGACAAGTCCGCGCCGTCCGATGTGGTGCAACTTTGTTACGTTAACACAACACACAGTCTTCCCCTAACGCATTATACGCTGAAAACAACCGTTCTAACGGGGCTGCAACATTTAAAACCACTGGAAGATGGCGTATATTTACAAATGAGGTAGCATAGCTAAGCCGCAAGTGCAGGCAAAGCCCTGATTAAGAGCTCCAGAAAACGTGGCCAACCTGATCGCAGAAATTATATTTTTTTTCTTTCAGTTTCGCTCCAGAGTGAAAAAGAAATCGTAACATTGCGGTTCAGTTCCTGTTGGAGCAAAAATAATATTTATTTTTTTTCCCGGCTCTCGGGTTTCAGTTCGGTTCCGTTTCGCTACCCTGCTCAAGACTACTGCTAGTTTCGAAATTTCTTCCAACTGGTTGTGCCTTGTGAAATGACTGCCTTCAATTCATATATTGCGCTATGCGCTTTAAAGTATCTAGTTAAAATGTTTATTAGTGAAATTTTGTCAATTAGTAAATAATGCATTTTGACTTACAGTGCATGTAATGTGCAGATCTTCGAATAATCCACGTCAATAAGTAGATTTGTTCTATATGCCACAGGCGATTAACAAATTTAACCGAGAAAAAGAAAGCGAAAAGACAACCGGTATAGGCCATGCCGGTACCTGAAGCGCTATGGATGGATGGATGGATGAATAACTTTCTTGGGGTCCCTCGGTGCACGCGATTAGCGGGCCGCTCCCACGCGCTATGCTTGATCATGATATACCTTGTGAATGCAAAGTACAGCCAAGTAGTTTATTTAATTCCGTATTAGGCCTTATTAGGTCATATTGCATTGCTACATTAGACCAAGACTATTTGCAAACGTGAGACTATTTAGAGGATATATTTACACAGGATACTATATATATGCTGAGTAAGAAGGAATCCCATTGGCGCTAGAGCTCTTCGTCGACTTCCCGTCCCCAGATTGTCAGTAAATACTATGTTCCCCTATATATTATGTTCTGCTAGCCCTATAGAGACCAGTATCACCGGCACTGTGGTTATGACCATGAACTACCTTTGTGTCCTCGTTATTATAGACTTGCATAATGTCGGCATCCTTGTGGTGCGGTCAGGCAAGGCCTGTTTCTTGGCCGCCATTGGGAGGGCTACGCACAGGCAGGCTCTATTAACCGGTCAGCTGTGAAAAAAAATTCCACACCGTGTTCTGTTAGGCCTTGTGCGGTTTCTGCAGCGTTTCTTCGCGGAAATTCGACAGGGAAAGATACAGCTACGTGCCGCTAAGCAAGCTCTGTGTCTACCTGTGTAGTTAAGGCAGTAAGGTACACAAGTGCGCAAATTCAATACGGTGTTCGCCACACCGACTGCACCTACGAATTGGACCGCTGCATACCCGTGCCTATCATTCGACTGTGTTTTACACTAATTGCAACAGTTAAGTACTGGAGCTTTGTTTCGCAAGTAATTCACTACATTTAAAAGAATCTGCACAGCGCACACGTGACTAGGCAATTTTCAAGACAACGACTTCTTAGCCGACTTCAGACTAATTTTGCGTATCTGGGATCTCGGTATCTCGTAACCACTTCTAGAAAGGAACGCCAGTTAGGTGACTTGTGAGCGATTTACGTGGCAATGGTATCAAATGATACCTCGCCATACCGAGCATACGTAGCACTAGTCAGAAACTAAGAATATAATAAAACTAAGACTGTAAGTAACCCCAAATGGGGTGGTGTTCGAGTCTGAGGTGCTGTCCTGTCGCACTTTGGCACGCCACCACCAGGTGGCGTGGAGTGCCCGGGTTAGATGAAATTATCCTATTAGGGCACGTGAATGCCCACATACAGGATTTAGATGGCTGTACCGACAACAGGAAGTCAATGCTACACCTTTGTGAGCAACATAACCTCGTTATCGCGAGTACAGAGCGTAAGTGTGAAGGACAGATCACGTGGAAAGTGGGAAACCGGCAATCCACCATTGATTACTGTCTGATGACAAAAGGAATTCATGATAAGTTGAGAGAAATGGTCATTGATGAGGAAGGGTATAGCAGCATAGGAAGTGACCATAAACGCTTTATTTTGAAAATGGGATATGTGGTTGGGAAATAGAGAAAAGAGTGCAAAATAGCCTGTCCACATGTGAACGCTGAAAAAATAACAAATGTAGTCAATGAAGAACTTGGCAAATGGCCAAGAGTGGGAATATAGTGAGCTTCTAAGATTAATAACGACAGAAATACGGAAAGAGAAACGACATGTTCGTTGGCAAGGAAAAAAGAAACCGAAAAGCAAGTGGAACAGGGAGATACGAGAAGCGATCGCCGAACGGCAGAAAGCATCCCGAGAGTACAGACAGGCAAAAAAGGCGCAGTTGCCGCAGGATGAAGTAGCCAATAAATGGGAAATATACCGGCAGAATAAGTTTATGGTTCAAATAGTGGTGCAAGCAAAGATAAAAAGCGAAAGTGAACGCTGGTTGTCAGAAATACGTGAGAAAGAGAAGGTCGCACCTAGAATATTTTGGAACCACATAAAATTCTTAGCCAGGAAGTCAACAACAATACAACATACCATAGAAGAAGATGGAAACAAACGGGAAGGGGAAGCTGCAATAAACTACATCCGAAAAATAACAGCCGAATCTTTCCGAGGCAATGACGAGGTTGTATTTGAAGAAAGAAGAGAGAATGAAAGAGACATAGGTGGAAAAGGAGCTGGTGCTGACAAATTTCAACTAGAAGAAAGTCGAAGAGAACATTCCTAAGCGCACAGCCACAGGGCTAGACGAGGTCCCGTTAGGCTGATTAATGAACTAGGACCAAAAAGTAAGGAAGCTCTGGTGACAACAGTGGAAAATACTTTAAAAGATATGAGGATACTAGACAGTTGGCGACAAAGTAGAATGAATGTAATTTATAAAGGTAAGGGATAGAAAGATAGAATTCACTCGTATAGACCGTTGACAATTACATCGCTAATATACAGGCTTGCAATGCAGGCAATCAAATTAAAGCTACAAGCATGGGCAGAGAATGATGGCATATAGGAGAACTTCAGAATGGCTTCAGAATAGGTAGACGTTTGGATGATAACTTATTTGTTCTTACTCAGTGTATTGAAATATCGAGAGTAGAAAGCAGACCGTTATATGCGGCCTTTTTAGACATTACAGGAGCCTGTGACAACGTAGACCTCAGCATCCTGTGGGATATTCTGGAAGGGGAAGGGTTAGGTGACGATTGTCTACAGCTTTTTAGAGAGATTTACCTAGAAAATACCGTTTGCCTTGAATGGGAAGGAATGAGGAGCGACGAGAAAGAAGGTATCAACAAGGTACTGAGGCCCTTTACCCCTATTGCTGTTTGTGATGTACATGGTGAAGATGGAAAAGGCGCTAGAAGGAAGCAATATCGGGTTTAATCTGTCGTACAAACAGGCGGGTGCAGTAGTAGAGCAGCAGCTTCCAGGTTTGTTTTATGCGGAAGGTATCGTGTTGCTAGCTAACAAGCAAAGTGATTTGCAACGTCTGGCTAATATCTGTGGACAGGAAGGCAACACTTTAGGTTTGAAATTTAGTGTTGGAAAGTCATGTGTTATGGTGCAGAAGGATCGACATTTGGGCGAGTTGGTACTGGTTGAACATCTTGAAGGGGCAGCGCGAAAAAACGAAGACAGAAGGCTGTCCTGTGTGTGTTCCTGCCTTCTGTCTTCGTTTTTTCGCGCTGCCCCTTCAAGATGTGTTATGGTATTCAGGGAAAACAGTGAACAGGCAGTGGCAATACAGGGCCAGGAAATACCTCTGGTAAGAGAATATAGATACCTTGGTATATGGATAAACGAAGGTAATAGACATATGGAAACACAGGAAAAACACAATAACAGTGAAAAGAAAGAGAAATGTATCCATAATGAAGCACAGAGCGCTATAGGGATACAATAGGTACGAGGTGCTCCGGGGTATGTGGAAAGGTGTAATGGTTCCAGGACTTACATTTGGAAATGCTGCTATTTGTTTTAAATCAGGGGTACAATTAGGATTCGATGGGAACCAAATGTCATTGGGACACCTCGCATTGGGTGCTCACGGGAAGACTACAAATGAAGCTGTGCAGGCTGATATGGGCTGGACTAGTTTTGAAGTGAGGGAAGTTCACAGTAAAATTGATTATGAAGAACGACTGAGGAATATGGAAGAAAGTGAATGGGCTGGGAGAGTGTTGAGGTATCTGTAAAGGAAAAACATTGATTCACAGTGGAGGAAAAGAACTAGGAAGCTTACCAGCAAGTATGCGGCCTGTGGGGTAGGGAACAAAGCAACAAAGAACGTCAAGCGGAAAGTCAGAGGGGCTTAATTAGTCTCATGGGTGGTGGAAATGGAAAAGAAACCTGCCATGATAAACTGCTTAAGAGGAAAAAACGAAATCAGGAAAGAAAATATTTATGATAATTCAAAGAGAAGCTCATTACTTTTCGAAGCGAGATCGGGATGCCTTTGAACACGCACCTATAAAGCGAAATATAAGAAGGAAGAAGAAGCATGTGCTAGCTGCGGTAAAGCTAGAAAAACGACGGAGCATGTTTTATTATAATGTGAAGACGTCTGCCCAGCGGTCGATTTAGGCACCACTGGCCTCCTTGAAGCCCTTGGGTTCAGCGAGAGCAGTGGAAAAGTAAACATGTCCACAAGAGAGATTCATAAGAGGCGATTGGAAGATTGGCGGAAGAAAAGCAGGAAAACGACAGAAAACGGAGACGTACAAAAGCAAAGTTCGCAATAGGTAGTCAGAAAATTTGGTTGGGGGAGTTCATATTGGTTTTTTCGTTTTTTCTTTTTAACCTAGGTAGGACAATAAGCAGTATAATAGCAAGAGCTTGGTGGCGCAGCCCACCGCCCCGTTCCAAATGGGACGCTCATAGCATCCATCCATCCATCCATCCATCCATCCATCCATCCATCCATCCATCCATCCATCCATCCATCCAGATAGTGTCCTTCGCTGAGCGGCGTGCGTCTAAATGTCGTACAAAAATCCCTCACGTGACCTGATCCTAGGTGGCTAGGGACAGGATTGTTTAGGGATTTTTGAGAAGGCGCGGTGGTGGCGCCGAGCGACGCCGTGGCGTGTTCGTCCTCGGCGTGATCAGGCGTGATCGTTCTCTCGTCGGCGCGGACCGCGCATTGTTCAACGTTCCTTATGTGATTCTGCTTGCGTTGCTTGTGTGTTGGTTCTAGGTGCTGTGTTACTTGGCGGAAAGCCGTGAGTAGTAGTGGTGCGGCAGTGCGGCTTTCGCCTCGGAGAGCTCTGGTGGCGGTACAGAATCGGCGTTGTGTGACCCGTACTTCCTTGAGAACTCGGCGGTGGTGACAATTGAAATGTCGAAGTGGCCTAGTGGCCTAGCACCTCGGCATCAAAGTTTTGCGAACCACGATGTGGCGTCGACGTGTCCGACTTTGCTTAACCGACATCGATGGATGTGCTGCTCGCTACAAGTCATGTAAATGGGACTGCGTCGACCGCCCACTGTTCAGCGTTGAATGTGTGGTTGGTGTGCTGTGCTTGAAACGAGTGGTGCAGCCGTGCAGCGTGGGTGGTGGTGGAGCAGAGTAGCTTAGGGGCTCCATTCGCGCGTGCACAAACATGTGAACGCGCGAATTAGCCGCTGTCGCGGGATTGTGGTGTGCTCCTTGCGTAGTAGGAAGATTGCGATGCTAACACACAGCCTGTTCACGTTTTTCCGTGCTGTGTGTCATTTGCATGACGACCGAGTTGAAAACGAGGTATATGTCTCTGTTCTTTGCGTTTGTGTTGTAAATTACTTTCTGTTGTGGAAGTTCTGGCAGCATTATTACGCGAGGAGAACGAACGTAAACATGTTTATTTGTGTCTGAAATGTTGACTTATCCATAATACCATTTACGACAGATAAGTGGGATACACGGCCTGTGTGAATCAGCTACCTTTTGTTGAGACGCTCTTCCGTGTGGTAGACTGATGCATGGTGCGCGTTTATTTATGTACTGTTGTAAAAACCATTTGCTTATTCACTCAATACAAAATTACTGCTTCTTCGCCGCAGTACATTTTAGATACGCGGTGAAGCATACTAAAAGTGGGAGGGGGCCGCTATCACCCAGCATAGTATGTCCACTTAGGCGACCTGAGAGGCGGCGGGTGCGGGAGCTCATAATTAAAGAACTCTTATTATGTCCAGTGACGGTGGCCCCTTTCCATTTTAGTATGCTTCACCGCAGTACATTGCTTATGCTTTACCGTAAAACATTGTTGTATGGCGAGAAAAGTAATCTTAAAAAGCTCAATTATGCAACGTTTCTTTTTTAGCTTGCTACACCGCAATAGAGGGGTGGAAATAAGCATCGTGCACTAAAGCGTACTAACAGTGGAAAGGGCACATAGGCTTACACTGTGCTCATTATTTTCAATGGTGATTTATGTCTAAGAAGCAAGCATTTAGGATGTGCAAAGTGGGCCTTTTGAAGCTGGCAGCATTGCTGAAGGGGCTTTGCCTGTCTGCCCTCTTTATGGATATACAAAGATGACTTCCTCTTTGAGAGGGATTGTTTCAGAGGTCTTTACATGGCAACAGTGCTGGGTGTTTAGTAGAAGAGAAGCTTGTCTTTGCCCACTGTCAATAATCTGTTCCTTCTCCAGTGCCCCTATGAAGTGCCTACTTTTTGGACGCAATGTGCTCTCCATGCATGCATGCATTTTTAGCTTGTAAAGACGTCTATTGCCCCTTGCCTCAAACTAGACCTTGCTGATGTCAGCCAAGAAGGCATTGGGGAGTTTGGCGATGCACACTTACAAAAGACAGTTGGTACCAGTGAAACCGAATTAATAGAGCTGCTGCTTTTTTTCTCCACTCCATTCTTGTTAGTTGCAATAAGTAGTTCTTTCTGCGAACAGAAGGCATATGTAGTTGGTCGTGCACAACCTGTGCACTAAGACTTGTTGGCATGTTACGACACGGACCTGCCTGAGAACCTTAGCACAGTGTCTACATGTAAAAACCTTCTGATGTGTTGATGACTTCCTTTTCTTTAGCACACTTTGCCTGATGAAGCCAGCAACTGGGTCAACCGGATGTTCAACAGGCTTCCCCCTAGTTTTCCCAGTGTCTCCTTTGCCAGGATGCTGCTCATAGATATCTGTTTTCTTGACCTTAGGCTGCATTTCAACCATGGCCACACCTGCTGAACCTATAGCATGCGATCAAAAAAGTGCTATACACCATGTTGACCCAAGGCTTTGAGGAACACACTCATTTATTGACGCCCTCATCATACTGTATGAAGCTCCGCATGGTAAGTGCGACAATTAACATCTGCTGGTTTTTCAGTGTTATTCTTGTCCAGCTTCCTGAAAGCTATCCTGAGTGTTTCAAAAGCAAAAGACTGCAGCCGGACAAGAAGTGCATAAAGCAAGGGTCGCCATAACCACATATGTCACACAAAATGAAGACGGACACTGAGTGTGCAGGTGATTGACTTCATATCCCACAAGCTTCGTTCTCCCTTTGAAAGTGAGTAAACTCAACTTGGCCCCGAAGACATGGCCTGTGGCAAACTATGTGCCAGATGCTGTGTCCCCTGCAAAGTTGAAGATGTGTACAGGATCCTGACACCCGGGAGGGCCTTTTACACTGGGCAAACAGGCTACTATAAAAACGACGGCCTTTACCAATATGCTAATAACATGAAAACGGGCAGAAATTTGGCTATTCATTGGGCCCATCTGCAGGTGCAAGTCACTCTTCCACCAGATGTGTGTTTTTCACAGGAACTGGAGCTATACAAATGCAGATAAAAACAATGATGTTTGAAAGTTTTAGAGTTGAACTATATTCTGTACAAGCAGTGCTACCTGCAGCCCTGCACCTTATAGCCACAATTCATGGCTGCACCACCACGCAAAGGCACTGTTCTTGAATTATTAACCTCTATTTAGTATATTTAAGGTGGCCATATTTTGCAAGTACACATCATCCGCATTGTGTGCAATATGGTTAAGTGTTGTCAACTATGATAGCCATTCCTAATCTGAAATGCAACAAAAGAGCAAATATAGGCAACAAATTGTAATTCAAAAAGACAAAGACAACCAGTGCACAGGATAAGTGACAGACGTCCTTTGATTGAAAAAAAAATTTCGCGTGTGTCATGCCACCAGCAGTGGGTAGCAATCTTTCAAGCTTGGGTTGCAGAGACAAAACTTAGCAAAACGCTACAATCACACTCAAATGTAAAATGGCCTTGGACACAAGAAACCGACATCATATTGTACAGAATGAAAGGGCAAGACTCAATCTAAGAACACTATGGCACCACATACTTGACACGGTGTAAAAAATGTTAACATGCCCTACCTATAAAAAAAGCGAAAACACGGAAAACATGCCTTAAAATGCAATGCGCAGAGTCTGACACCAAGAAAAAACAACCAGAAGAGGTTTCGCTAAGTCTTTCAATGATTAAAATTGTCAAACTGTCTCGTCGTTTCTTAATGAACCTGCACAGCTAAAAAGGTAGAAAAGAAAGCCCAATAGCAGGGCCGCAGAAAATCTCGCCAAATAAATACAGTTTGCTTACCAAAGATACCTCTGGTTTAGTTGTGGTCTGTCTTTGCACAATACTTGTATATAAGCTTTTCTTGTTTAGAAGGTTTAGCAGAAATGGAAAAATGACCATATGAGCACCAGGTGTATGCATAGTCTATGCACAAAAAGCCATTGCTTTCTTACTTTTATTTTTTTCTCTACTACTATTGACTAGTATTTAGGTGCCTTAATAGCACTGCTAACATCCTACTGCAAAACAAAATTGGGCAAGTTGCGGCATAAAGAAAACTGCAGTTTCACTTGTAATGAGAAACAATAATGCAGTAGCTGCTGAAATATTCGCAGGAAGCTTGCTTCATGCGGTGTTTGTTGAAGTGAAGGCTTGCCAATGCAAGTCAGTGATCTCCTTTAGAGAAGTAAAATAAGTACGAGTCGTATTTATTTGTGGGAGTTGTGCCTCCCAGTGTTGAAGTGGAAAGACTCGACTTTTCTTCCTCCTCTTCCATATCTCGACTTGGCCACTGGTCTCCACCAAAATAACCCTTTAGCTTCTTACTGCTGAATTCATTTTGGTTTTCTCAAATCTATATTTGGGCTACTCATTGCTAAATCTCGCGCTGTGCTTCAGGAAAACAACACACCAACAGCCCCATCCAGTATATCTGGGAAGCCAAGCACTAGAAGATTAATGAAGCAGCTGCACCCAATCACTGCCATTACATGTAATAAGAAAATTTAACATAGGACTGCCTTCACAAGTGGGAAATTGATGTGTCGGAAATTGAAGGCGTGGACGCCAGCTCTCTATACAGTACACAGACATTCAGCAGGTGTTAGCAAATCATGGCACCTGTTGGCTATATCGCGCTCTTCAGGATCAGTATTCACCACGACTGTACCTTCTGCATAGTGGCTGAAATGTAGAATTGTGGACGGTCAATCTTTTGATTGCATGTTTGAATCCTCGCAGTACAATGAAAACCTTATTTGCAACATTCTAGCAAAAAATTTGAGAATTCCAGTGACAACAGCAGTAGACATCAGAACAACCAGGGGAGTTAGCCCATAGCAGCTATTGCTGTAAAAAAGAAGACTGGCATAAGCATAAGAATTGAGATGGGCACACTACATGCCTTTGTTCTGGTAGTGGTACACTACTTTGGTGCTACAGTTAATGATCTCAAATGAGTTTAAGGAGAAAGAATTTAGCCCAGAAAGAAATCTTTCACTTAACAGCTGTATCTAGTTGTATCATTTTGTCTATGCAGCTTTATATAACCCTGACCACACTTATCTAAAGCATAAGTGGTATCCTGAAACTAGGACACATAGGACACATAAATACCCAAGAAAGTGGATGGGGAAACAGCGCCGCGGTAGCTCAATTGGTAGAGCATCGCACGCGAAATGCGAAGGTTGTGGGTTCGGTTCCCACCTGCGGCAAGTTGTTTTTTCATCCACTTTAATTTCCATTAATTTATCGTTTCTTCTTTTCATTTATTAAGCACAAGTAATTTCCCCTATGTTCTCCTTGGTGTCAACTGTTTGTTGGCTTCTTATCATATGAACAATAAAAATCGGGCCCCTCGGTTAACCCCCTTTCTTCTCGTTTATTACATAACGAGGGTCTCGAATCCGGCAACATTGATGCCTTCAGGTAGCATATGTGGGTTTATTGACCAGTTGCCTTCACCCAAAAAGATCACGTTCTCGTGACGCCTGCGGCAAGAAGGACGTTCCACGTCCGCTGCCAAGGTCTGTGAGTGGTGGCGCTGGCTAACACTCCCAGGGTTCTACTAGGATACATAAATACCCAAGAAAGGGGATGGGGAAACAGCGCCGCGGTAGCTCAATTGGTAGAGCATCGTACGCGAAATGCAAAGGTTGTGGGTTCGGTTCCCACCTGCGGCAAGTTGTTTTTTCATCCACTTTAATTTCCATTAATTTATCGTTTCTTCATTTCATTTATTAAGCACAAGTAATTTCCCCTATGTTCTCCTTGGTGTCAGTGTTTGTTGGCTCCTTATGATATGAATAATAAAAATCGGGCCCCTCGGTTAACCCCCTTTCTTCTCGTTTGGCAACACTGGCAACTCTAATGCCTGGGCAGGCTTCACGAAAGGTCACCAGTACCTCCTCGTTGCAGACGGTACTCAACATGCTTCTTTATTCGACTGTGACCACGAACCCATATATCTTTCCTCCAAAGCGGTTGGTATTGGCGATGCTTTGACGCAGAAAGAGGCTATTGTGGCACATGTCAACCTTAGGCCAGAAACCAATCTGGCACAGGTGGAAATAGTCTTGGCTTTCCCAGATGGTGGTTCAGCCTCTCGAGGCACATTCCTTCAGTCAATTTGCACACTGTCAATGCGAGTGAGACTGATCAAAGGTTGGCTATGGTGTCAGGTTTCTTGCCTGGTTTCGGTAGTGGCATCATGACCAAGTGTTTCCACTCTGTGGGGAATTCCAATATTCAAAATTTCATTGATTACAAGCAATAGTGCTTGCTTCCTCGTATCGGCAAGATTCCTGAACATCTGCAAGATGACTCCATCTTTGCCACGTACGCTTTAAGTGTTGACATACTCGAGAGCAACAACAGGTTCTGCCAACGTAAAGAGGCTTTCCATTTCTTCCTTGGCAAGTGGCCATTAAGGTACGTGGAACTGTGGTGACGGTCAGTCACTGTGAGGGGGTCGGGGAAAGCATCTGCAGCTTGTTCCTCTAATTTCTCGGATGTGCACGGAAGATCGAGCAGCGTGTTTTCAATAGTACTGCTGTATTTGGTTCATCCTGTTATAGCCGAGAATGTGTCACAGCTTACTGAGACCTATACGTTCAAATGACGCGCAGTGGTCCATCCACTAGTCTCTAGCAAGTTTCTTAGTATGACATCTTGCCTGCTCAGTCTTGTGCAGAACATTGATCAGGGTTTTTTGTGTGCAGCAACAATTTAAGTATGCAGTATGCATCTTGGCTTGCTCACCCCAAAGTTGCAGCAGGTGCTTGTCTGGGCTGGATGTTGCCCCAGTAAGCTCTAGTTTGCATGTTGCTCTTTGCAGTGTGTAAAGAATGCGCGTTGCTAGCGATTCTTCAACACCTTCACATTCTGCAGACTCAAGTGCATCGCGGAAATGATCCCAGCCTGAAACCCTGATTTTGGGAATGTGGCACATTTCGACCCCTACATCAAGTGTTATATCCGATAACGGTCGCTGCCTCTTGGGACAGAGTCGCACTGATAGTCTGGATGAAGACCCCAGTTGCCCATGCTAGGTAAGTGTACTGCCCTTATGGTTTTAATGGAGGGTGTGGCAGATGGGGTAGTTGGTGTCATTTGTTAATTTGAGGTCTGTGGTGTCCGCTTGGTCAAGGTGCCATCCTCTTTGCATCCCCAATGTGGGTGATGTGAATTGAGCTCAACTTGACTGAGTACTCTGTGCTCGGGAAAGCGAACTTGAAGATGTCAAAGCCAAGTGAAGTCGCCTCAGCTGCGGTGCCTGGTTTTGGGACAGAGGTAGACCAATGCCAAAACAGCTTCCTTTCAGTGCCTTAGCGTGCGGCACACCAGAACTTTCCGATGAGATATATGTTTATTCAAGCTGTACTTTCCTTGCCCTAATTCAATAATACCCAATTTTAGGTGCTGCAAATTAAGCTGACTTCAGAAGATTGCCCGTACCCATTGTGGGTATAAGCCTTGTATAAGCCCTATTAGCCCCACCATCGTCATCACTATATGCATTCGATTGTAGGCCAGACCTCCCGTTGTGCCCATGTGCCGCGGTTAATCAGGATAACTGCGAGGAAACAAAAAAACAATGGACGCGCAGGCGGCATTGCCGCCAATTAAGCCGAAGACCACGATCAGCGAACGGAAAAGCCTCAGGACCAGCTCGCCAACAGGCTACGTTGGCCACATCGTGCCCGGCACCAGCTGGGAATCTACCACCACCGTGAGTATGCATCGGACCTGCGCCGCCTTGTCTACACCGTGTGGCCGTACACGCGGCATTAAAAGACAAGCCAAAGTGGTTCTAAAGGTGACACAATCACTGATTTGAACAAACTTCGAACCTACACCCGCCCACAGAGCATTACTGCAGGGCACGCGAGGGCATGACAGCGCTCCGAAGTAGCGATCGCCCAACCGCGCATAGAAGCAAACCTACACCAACGCACTGACGCTTACAGGCGTGACTTCGTGTCGTCTGCTGCATTGTTTCGGTCTAGTAAGCCTTCGTTTCGCTTCGGCAAAGCGAAACCTACTTATAGTAGCACATCGCCTTTGCCACAAGTCGACCTTGAGTTGCGTTTGTGCATCGTACACGAAAGGAAGACGGTTTCACTACCTGTAGCTTAGCACATTGCGTCATCGGCTCCGGTAGGCACTTTTGTCGGCGCACCAAAAAATGTTGTCGCCGACGACATTAGCCTAAGGCTCCAGGCATCATTGCACATGTGTAGGTTTGGTTCTATGCGCGACTGCGACAGCGCGCTCGCGCGCCCCGCCATATTTTCTGGGCGAGTGTACTCATATGAATTCAGTCGAATAAAGACATGCATTGAATTATTTGATATGTTGAACCTTTCTAGAAATATTGCAAAGGTTGGTTTATATATATATCACAGGATGATTTAGTTGATAATTAAGGTCGCGACGTGAGAGGTCGCACACAATCGATTCATGTCTCCCGCGACAAGCGGGCTCCGTTGGTTTTGAAACGGCCCTAAAGAGACTTGACAAAGCACAAGAGCGCTGGCGTTACGCCAGTGCAATATCTTGGATAACAACGTCTCAGGAACAGTTACCATCACTTCTCAATTCTGCGACAAAAATGCGCCACTGTTGCTTCATGTCTATGACTCTGTGCTGCTGAACAGAAGGTCGTGGGTTCGATTCTCGACCGCAGAGGCTGCAGTCCGGTTACAGTGGGTGGCAAGAAGTTTCATGTACCGCATTTTCAATTTTAGCGTGCGTTAGAGGACCCCAGCCAGTCAGAATTGTTTCTGAGGCTTCCACATACGAGAGCTCTCTATGCAAACATGCCGCTGTGTTGCATTATAACCAACAATGGAACAAGTCATTCGATCACTTGATCTATGAACCTATACTACTATGCTTTCTTGTTTCCCCTGGATAAAAACCGACTACTGACACTTAATATAGCACGATTTGCCAACAGTCACTCTGTAGATTTCTTGCCTCGAAGCCGAATCACGTTTGTGGCCGAGTGTTTAGCGCTGGTTGACGCCATCACACGTCATCAAAGATCATGACCGGGGTAGTGTAATGATTCTATTCCAATGATACTATCATTCTATCCCTAGTACTCCAGATTTTCGTGTTTGTTGTATTTTTTTTTTTTTTTAGAATTATGCCTGTTTGTTGTCTTGCCGACAGTCATTTTCGCATCATGTATTTGTGAGCCAGCGGAGAGAAGTCGCCGTTGGCGCAAAGCGATCGTTTCCGTGCTGGCGCTCACTTCACGTTTTCCTTTCTTTTTTCTTTTCTCTCCTTCTTTGTTTTTCTGTTCGACCCGCCAATTCCAGAGCGTATCAGGAGGTGACCTCCAACGCCCAGGGGGGGGGGGGGGGGGGGGCGGTGTCATAGATATAGGGCGCATTGAGCTACAGAGGGGGCAAACCTTCTCTGATCGCCCTCTTCGCCAATCCCGAATGCTCGTTCTCGCACACGCAGCAGATCACGTGTCGTCAACACTGGGTGCCCTAGTCGCACATGCGCCGTTGCACCCGAAACAGAACAGCGACGAGGATGGCGCGAACGCACCTAGAGCGCCCGTATATTTAAAAGCAAAATAAAATAATATAAAGAAGATGCAACTATACCTATACACCTTTGAATGAACACTCAGTAGCATAAGCTCATATTGGATCTCGTTTACACCCTTCTTTAATCGACGGCCACCACCTTTCTTGCTGCAGTCTCCGTTGACGGGGAGCTCGAGCGACCGTGCTCGGCGCAGAAGGCGAAGCATCATTCGCGCTGTAGTCTGCATCTTCGTCGCGGTGTGCGTCATGGTAGCAGCGCTGACGGTGCTGTTGTCACCTGCGCCCGCCAGACGCAGATCCGTCGGAGTCTGCTCGTCCGATTCGTGCCTTCACTACGTCCGCAACCTCGAGGCTTCCATGGACCCGCAGTTGGACCCGTGCCAAGACTTCCACGCCTACGTCTGCTCCCACTGGAAACCTGGTGAGTGCGCGGGTGTCACATGATCGCGATGATCAGTAAACGTGCACTGTTGTAGCATGCATACAGACGCTACTCAGACAGCAGGAATAGGAATGGCTTTATTCCCAAAACGCGCGCTGTTTATCTAGGTACGAACAGGGGGTGTGGCCTTGACGTCATTCTGCCACAACATGCACCATCAATCGTGCTCACTCCGAGTGAATAAGCTATCCATGCGTAAATTTTTGAGCCTGGTGACGTGCTATGAGGTTGTCTGCACGCAAGACAGCAGCCGCAAGATGAAAAGAAAGAACTTGTGCCGGATGGGGAATGAAACGGGGATGAGTTCTTTTGTGATACGATCACACAACTGTGCGTCTTGCAAACTCAGGCGGACTTCAGTGCACGACTTAATAATTCTATTGGTTCTCCGCAGATTCTGCGAAAGGAGGGTGCATGTATAGGCACGCACAAAGAGGTAGTTATAAAACTGTTTGCTTTGTGACTATAAGCAGCCCCTCAGTTCAGGGCTTCGCTTGCTGCGCGTGCCGGCGGTGATTCAGTGAACGTAACCTCGAAGACTTGGAGCTGGCTACGTTCGACAAATCGGCCGTAAATAGCGCACTTGCAGCGGCGCCGTACTCCTTAAGAAAGAAGGCTCTTTCCGTGCGATGTTACAGCGTTGAATCCACGCGTCTTTGAATGCTTTTCAACCCCGAAATGAGGCCACCACTATGGATGAGAAAAAAAGAAGCAAATAATAATGAGAAGAAATTCAATCTGTGAAATGCCATCGTGTTCCTAAGGCATTGGTGCAACAATTTCTGTAGCTTATAACAGAAATATAGCATTCATTCCACCTGTGCATAGTCTATCACAAAAGGTTGCAATGGCTCACGCAGACTTTTTCAGTGTAACTTACACCGAGACCGAACTGTTATCGCACAATCAGAGTTGTTCCTGCATTTATCGGATCCCTGGATTAAGGGAGGGCTCCCGATAAAATTTCCAACTTGGGATCCTTTACGTGCAAGTGATTGTAGTTGCACAAGCGTTCCGCCCCCGTCACAATGCCACAGCTAGGTTCGGGTATCGAACCCGCTATCACCTACGGCAGATCCTTGCTCCAGTCAGTGTTAGTATGTTCATTTTGGTTATTGTCGCTTGGTCACGGTCCGAAACACAAAATTTTTAACGAAAAGTCGTAACGTGATGATGATGATGATGATGATTGTGGTGGGGGTGGGGGTGGTGGTGGTTTACTAGAAGTTTGTTCTTAGTATGTCCTGACAGCTTCTACACGTATGGTCCTCCTTGTCACATTTTAAAACTTTGGCTTTACATTAGCTTCTGAGGTAGCAAGTTAGTGGTGGCATTGTGAAAGGGAACAACAAACACGATTTCCAAATTCTTTATCATGTCATATGCCAAGATTGTGCTTTGCTCAGAAACGCCGCTTTGGTGCAACGAGATGGCCAATTTCAGTGTGTCTTTAAAATTAGCTTCAAAATAAGGCGCAGCTATCCACTGGAGGTAGTAGAGGGGCGAAGGCATTGGACTACGTGAAAGCTTCTTGGGGAGGTTTACCAGGGCAACGCGCAATTAAATAAATTAAAGTCACTAAGAAAGTTGCTAAGACACCCGAAAGTCAAAGCTGTGGTAAGGGTGAATAAAAACTGGAAAAAATCAGCAAAATTGTCGCTAAATTACCAACACTGGCTTCAGTTCAATCTAGCAGTCGCCGTCAGTGCGTGAATGACAAGAATGACGTAGTTGAAATCGCCGTTGGAAAGAATAGGCGGAAATTTTAGTGTATTTGCAAGTTGCCTCTTGCACGTACAGGTAATATGCGTCGCCTGTTGATTCATGGCAGCTGATTAAAAATGCAAAACATCGTTGTAGCGCTCTTTATACATGCAAAATCCGTGTTTGGCCAATAGATCGAGTTCGGGATCCGAATATCTAGCGGTGACTGAAGCACATGCACAGCGCAGATGTCAAGAGTATATCTGTGGTGTTCTCAACTTTGCCTCTCCTCCATCGACCCCTTTATAGAGGGAACTGCAGGCGCACACGTTGGGCGCCACGGCTAGCGTGATCGGAGTGCATATAGTGCCATAGTTTGGGCGTAGTAGCCGAATTTTCTCACAATCAGAGCAACACGCCACCCTTAGCAATGTTTTCTCAGATAAGGAGACCTCAGAGCTTAATTGAGCGCAGCGTTACGTCCGATCGATAGCGAACATGCTTCCCACCACGGCGTCCACTTCAGGGTTTAGCGTATTGCTCCAAATTCACGTTTTGTAATTACATCGTGTTCATAACTTGTGGATCGCTAGATAGTGGGGAAATAAATCTACAGGTAATATCGTCAGGAACATTTTTTTTTTTCGTTTCATTCGGGCTACAAGCTACAAAACAGACAACTGACTCCGTCTATCCCACTTTGGTCGGAATATTTAATGTTTCTTTATCGCAACACTGTTATTCGCTATGTAATCGTTTCATGCGTAGCATAACTTGTTAATATAGGCGCCTATTCTTGCCTTTACCTTTGTCAAAGCAGGAACATGTTTGGTGTTTCGACATGCTGGTAATTGAAACGTGCGTGTTGTGCTCAACTAATAGCATTTGTGAATGAATAAAATTTGGATTTAAATAAGAAATGTGAACTTTACTACTGAACTACTGGAAAATATACGACAGTAACACGTATTTTAATCTGTTTTGCATCGCAGTGGCCGGTGGGCGTTCTTTCCTAGAAGACGCCATGTTGGACTTTAAGGACAAGCTTATTGCACGAGTGATGGCCATCAAGGCACCCAAAACGAAGCAAAACAACTTGCAGAAAGCCGCATTATTCTACCAGAGCTGCGTTACGAAGAAGGACCATGGTATACACTTCTTGAAGGACTTTCTTAACATGACAGGCTTAACTTGGCCGGCCGTCAATGTGAGCCAAGCTCCCTACCGTGTCCTGTTAGATCTGTCTTTTCGGTGGCGGTGCCCTGTATTTTTCTACGCTTATGTGTCTTCCGACAAAGCTGACAATTACCGACTTCACGTGATCGACATGTTTATGGGAGTAGACTTCGGCGCATTTGTGACTGAACACCGCTCCAGAGGCGGCAACGTTGGTCACGTTTGCCGCCTATACGAATTACTAGCAGATGTTCCCGATGTCACTGAAGGCAAAAATCAGAATGCAAGTTGGTGCCATGGCATAGCTCAGCTTCAGTCGTATCTTATGGATCGGTTGGACGTTCACCAAGCACTTGGCTCGGCTTCTTACTCGAATGTCCACGAGTTCGCTTTGAACGCTACACCAGCTATTTCGGGGGACGACTGGGTGCGAGGAATCGCCCTTCATTTGCACCAAGGAAAACCCTTCTCTAGCCGAACGCCAGTCTACGTCAAAAATCCCGAATATCTGATGGCTTTGACGACGATGCTAACGGACACACCGAGAGAAGACTTGCTTCTCTTTATCGGTTTAACTGCAATCCAGGCCGTCGGGCGCTTTGTAAGCCGCCGAATAGCGGAGCTCATTTATCCCGGCGAATCGTCCGTCGCCCACCACCGCCACTACACCGTCTGCTGCCACATGACCGATGCTGCCATTTCGGGAGCTTTGAGTCGCTTAGTTACTCCGCACCTGTTCCATGACCAACGATTACGGAAGATCAAAGAGGTGGCCAGAGCAGTAGTAGCATCTGCCAACCAGTTACTGAGACAGTCGGCTTGGCTTGGTCCCAAATCCAAACAGGTCGTCATGAGGAAGATAACCAAAGCTGCGCTTCTCTGGGAAGATCAGGAGAGAGATCCCGAAGCCACAGGAAACGACACTCTTGAAGACATGACAGATTTCTTATTGCACAATGTCAAGCGCCTGCCGAGCGACTATTGGGTCCGGACCTACGGCCGCTTGAAATCAGCGGCCATCTGGATCAATCCTTGGCACCAGGCCAACACCTCGTACGCGCCTCACAACCTTGTCATTCCTGGAGTTTATATGCTCGAAGGGGTCTTGCCAGACGGTGCGTACGAAAGCCTGAACTATGCTTCCGTAGGATCTCTGATAGCCCGGCAGGTATCCGCCACACACGACCTCAAGGGACGAAAGATCGACCACGATGGTAAGGAACGGCCTTGGCTTTCGCCGGAAGAACAGTTCAGGCACGATCGACTAATCGAGTGTCTCGTGAAGGCGTTCGAGCATCACTACAATGGTACAGAAGTGAAGACAGAGGAAGACAAGTCCGCGCTCTACGTAGCGTGGGAGAGCCTCTCTTCATTGCTTACTGCGCTCCAGTTCAGCCCCGGCTATCCCGAATCCAGCGCCGGCTTCCAGCAGTACACTCCCGGACAGCTGTTTTTCATATCCTTGTGTTACCACATGTGTTCCCAAGAACGAGAAAACGCTGTTGTGTTTAACGAAGCCCTGTGGTGCAATTTCCCGCTGCGCCTGACTAAGTCGTTCGCGAAAAGCTTCCAGTGCCCAGAGAATAGTGGCATGCATTCGGCCATCCAATGTGGCCATGATCTGCTTTAGCCGAAAGGAGTGTAGTGCTATTAGGTGTGCATGTAATGTACACAAACTCTATTGTAATATTTGTAATGAGCTGCTTTACAGAAAGCCCATACGGCAGTCTGCTGACTCAAGCGTGTACTTATATATATATATATATATAGAGTTCCTACCCAGAAATGCCACGTATGTTTCCTCAATATGATTCGTCATTTTCTTGCGATGTGCTTCTTGTGCCTGATGTTCTACGCGGAGAATTGCATGTGGGACTATTCGTTTGTTTGTTTGCTTGTTTTTTTTTCATAACGTAAGGCCCAGTAAAAGAGCATTTCAAGAGCTGAATACAGCTCATGAGAACTAACAGAGATTTCGTGTGCATCATTTCATAGCCGCTAACGAAAGGCTGCACGGATTAGGTTGCACAGCAGTTGACATAGAAGCGCAACGCCAAACGATAGCCGCAAGCACTGCCTAGTGTAGCGGAATAATTATCTCAAGGCGATGCTTCAAAACAGCAAATAAATGTGCCTAACACACTAATGAACAAATTAAGTAAAGGAGAAACAAGCAATCGAAAAGCTCGATTCGTTCCTTAATTACCTTAATTCCTAATTCTTAATTCCTAATTACCTTAATTCTTTAAATTCGTTCCTTGTAAGAAATTTATGTTTGAATCCTTCATATCGTGTTAATAGTGGTGCAATATGCTTTTTTTTATCCTTAAGAGAATCTGTGAACATCATCCCATTACATGCAGCGCAATTGTATCTATTCAGCTGAATCTCTTACAGAGGCAGACTTCATTTGCACGAAATATCAACATGAATACATTACTAATTAACGAAATGTCGCTAAGTAATTCTTAAGGTATAGTTACTTTACGGCACTTCTTAGAATGCGCTAACTTTATTCGTTGACATTGAAAGTCATATCCGCTTGCAGCGAATTCTGACTGTGACACCGCTTCCAATATGTGCGTTCCCCAAGTTTGCGACAAAATGAATTGGTTCTGCAGTAATTGTGTAGTTTCGCTGCATAAGAAGGCGTTCTATTAAAAAGCACGTTCATCAGCAGTGAATTTTCGCCGGAGGGTTGTCAGCGTTTATCTCCAAACCAGAGAGTCGAACCACAATGTTTTCGTTCCGGCTTTCGTTTTGATTCACCGAAGGCGGTTCAGTTCCAGTTGAACTCCGGAGGAAAAAAAGTAACGGCTCAAGCCGTTTTGATAGTTTACAGGTTAATTTGCATAACCGAAGAGTAAATAGAGGAAGACAGCAAAATTTAATTTTTACAATATCTCTACGCTGCTGCTGAGCTGTCCTGAAATATTACGTCTGTTGTTTGCTCTTCAGGCGGAACGTAGTTACAAAAGAATTACGCAAATGCAACAGCAATGCTAGACTCTACCTGAAACGAAGATTTATTGAGGGAGGGAGAGAGAGAGAGAGTGGAGAATATGTTGATGAAACGCAGAGAGTCTTTCAGCTTGCTAATTTTCTCAAGGGGAAAGGAAAGATGATAAAGATATGGGACTGATGCGTAATTATGAGGACAGGCGAGATGATTCGATTATACATTCAAAATAAGCACACGTTCGTATTATATAAGAGCCTTCTGTGGTGTTGGGCTGCTGAGCACGAGGTCGCGGGATCGAATCCCGGCCACGGCGGCCGCATTTCGATGGGGGTGAAATGCGAAAACACCCGTGTACTTAGATTTAGGTGCACGTTTAAGAACCCCAGGTGGTCGAAATTTCCGGAGTCCTCCACTACGGCGTGCCTCATAATCAGAAAGTGGTTTTGGCACGTTAAACCCCATAATTTAAAAAAATATATATATAAGAGCATGTTTACCGCCAGTAATGGTAAGCCGTGGTAACTAAATATTCTTAGAAAGCCTTGATGGCTCGCTACATTAATACGCCCGGTCAATGGCCCATTAAAGCTTTTTCATTAAACAGCCCACCGTTAACTGGCGCTAACCAAGAGATCAGTGCCTCCCGTTCACAGTCATACGCGGCACAAGCAACAAGTATATGTGCTCCACTGTCTCGGGCACTTTGCACCCATAGCAATCTGACGAGTCCGCGTGTTCTTTGCCGTGCAATAATGTCACGTTAACACAACACACAGTCTGTCCCTTACATTACGCTGAAAACCGTTCTCACGGTGCTGCAACTTTTAAAACCACTGGAAGAGGGTGTATATCTACAAATGAGGTAGCATAGTTAAGCAGCAAGTGCAGGCAAAGCACTGATGAAACGCTCCAGAAAAGGTGGCCAACCTGATCAGAGAACAGTTATTTTTTCTTTCAGTTTCGCTCCAGAGTAAAAAAAGAAATCGTTACGTTCCGGTTCAGTTCCGGTTCAGTTCCGGTTCGAGCAAAGATAACGTTTTTTTTTTCGGTTCTCAGGTTTCAGTTCGGTTCCGTTTCGATACTCTGCTCAAGACTAGTGATAGTTTCGAAATTTCTTCCAAGTGGTTGTGCCTTGTGAAATGACTGCATTCAATTCATATATTGCACTATGTGCTTTAAGGTAATTTGTTAAAATGCTTATTAGGGAAATTTTGTTAATTAGTAAATTATTCATTTTGATTTCCAGTGCAAGTTATGTGCGCATCTTCGAATAATCCACATCAATAAGTAGATTTGTGTTATATGCCAAAGGCGATTAAAAAAATTTAAGTGAGAAAAGAAAAGCCGAAGGCACCCGTGATACGTCATGCTGGTACCTGAAGCGCTACCTGGTGTACTTGCGTCACTCGCTTAAAGCTTTGTTTCGTGAGTTAAGGATGAAACGCCGGGGAACGGTAGCTACGATAAGCTGTCTCGATCGTATGGCCGATAATTACAGCGTTTGTGAGACGACATTTCGACCACGCGGAATCGCTACATTAGTGCACAAGATACCGAAGCGTACAGAACTTCTTGGTTAGCTTCCCTTTTTTCGTCTATTTCGCTCTGATGGAATCGGTATGACGACAAAGTCGACAAAATTCGTAGCTTCTGCAGTCAAGATCTCTCTCCGTCATCGTTATTCATTTGTAGTAGTGGACGACGAGTTCGTGGAGCAAGCGGTGGAGCTCGTGTTCGCAAGGCCATACGTGGCGAACCCTGTATACGTGGCGAATTACGTGGCGAATTATGTGGCGAACCCTGTATGCGTTTACGGACGCCACAACAAACTGGACTAGGCCGGCGTGAGAGCGTGCGCCACTATTATTATTAAATAATGGGGTTTTACGTGCCAAAACCACTTTCTCATTACGCGGCACGCCCTACTGGGGGACTCCGGAAATTTCGACCACCTGGGGTTCTTTAACGTGCACCTAAATCCAAGTGCACGGTTGCGTGCGCGGCCCACAAATGCTTTGTACGTTGTACTGCGCTCTCCCGCACATCTGTCCTTCACAATGACAGCGGGAATCCAAAGCGCGCAAATGGCTGTCGGCATTATTCAAAGCGTACATCGCTATAGAAGCTAATTTCGACGAGCTGACAGCCATTTGCCATCGGTCACGCCATTTCGTGATTTTCTGCAATTTACCCGGCAAGCCGAATTGATGATCCAGAGTTTCTATTTTGTTGTTGCTACGCTGTATAGTGGAGGTGAAGAACAAGACGCGTGAAGAGATATACAACGCAGACAACAGTAAATAACCGCAGTGGAACAGTAATTTCATGGCGATTCCGCGCTGCCTAAGTCAAGGAACAGTAATACCGTTTGGTGCAGGATTAATGAATGTGGGGAACATGAGAGGCTCCATTGCACAGCCCGGTGGCACCCCCGTGTCCAATGTTAAGAGGAAGCTTTAGCTCGGGCCCAACTCCGACGGGGCCTATTCAAACACATGTAAAACGCAAAAACGTTTTTCTGAGATAACCACTGGACCAATTTTAATAAAATTTGTTACATTTCAGAAAGAAAGTTAAATTCTAGTGACTGTGGGAAGCGGAATTTCGATTTAGGTCCTGAATTTTGTTAAACAAATTTTCAAAAATTCGAAAGTTCGAAAAAAATAAGAAGACGAAGTTTACAAATTCATAGCTCTGCATCAAGAGCAGATATCGCGATTCTCTAAACGGCATTCATTAGATCATTCAAAGCAGACAAATTCGATACGTCATTTCACATCTTACGTGAATTTGTTACGTTGTTTACAAAGGTTGTGCAAAAGCTGTATTTCTATATTATTAATTTTTTTTTAGATTCATGTGTAAAAAATCAATTTTGTCCGCTTTAGATGTACTACCAGATGGAACTCAGAATTTTATTATCATTTTAGTTGCTGAGCTGTCATGTTTTCAGAATTTTCGATTTTCGCTGTCTTTTTATAAAAAATTGAGGACGTAAATCGAAAATTCCGGACCAACAGTAAGTAGAATTTATGTTTTTTCTTTTAAATGCATCAAACCTCATCAAATTTGGTGCAGTGGATGCTGAGAAATACGGATTCTCCTTTTACATGTAATTAGATAGGAGCAACCGAGCTAAAGCTTCCTCTTCAGAGGTTAGGTTCAGAGTCACTTATGACAATATTATGTTCGAGAGTCCGAGAACTAAGGCGAACCAATTAAATTTATTGGCAATTTTAAAGGTAGTGTTACTCTTTAACGAGAGCATTGCGTCGGAAATTTTACCAGATGCCTTTTGCGAATTCCAGCAGGATTAATTAGATCCATCTGTTCACGGTTATTTATTGCTTCCGAAATATTGTACCTTATTTCGACAAGTTGCCTTATATTCGACCTCCAAACAAGACAGCATTTCACAGGAAGATGGAGGCTTGAAGTGGCGAGCAGAGGTAGAACCAGGCCTCGAACACACTCAAGTTCCAGCGATCACCACAAAAGTCTAAACATAAGCCGCGGCGCGTTCCAGTTTGCAGCGCGCAAGCAGAACTAGTGTAATTTGTTCTCATACATTGATTCATATTTTTGCAGCTAGGGGCGCTCGACGCAGCTAAATAGATGGTGTCCAAACCTACGCCCTATATGGTGAAGCCTTCTAGATGTAAAATTTAGATCTCGAAGGCTATGCTTTTGCTGACTGAATGCGGCGGAAACGATTTGCGGGAGCCGGAAACGCCTCATAGACATAAGGTTTCGACACCATCTATATTTGAGCTAAAAATGTTGCTGTAGTTTGCGACGAACATAGTTAACACGTCATTTTCTTACAAAACAAGTAGGCAATTGTTTTTGTTGATGTTCTGTTATTAAAGTCTGTTCTTTTTTTACTTGAATCAAGATTTTCAGACCCACTGATCTGCAATGAGCAGCAGCCCATTGGTACTGATTGCAGTCCGGGTCGCTTATTGATACAAATTGTACGGGGGTAATATTTGCAAACGCGGTGGCTGTTTCCTTTGAGCAACATTACGCAGATTCGTTTTAACGCCGTTTTCTTTTGCTAGAATTAATATCTCAGCCAGTATATGCGTCTGACTTTTAATAGCCGCCGCCAAGCGAACGTTTTTAATACTGTGAATTTTTTCAACTGCGGTGTTTCACTGGCATAACGGCAGCACGGCTTCCATCGTTAACGATCTGCCGCGTGGGCTTGCGCAACGGTGGGTACAATGACACTGCCTCGCATTCTAAGCTTTGAATTTATTCGCATGCGACGCGGATAAAGCAGATTCCTGCAGTCATTTGTTAAATCTTCAAGATTTGCAACTATACAGAAGCGCAAGTTACGAATTCCAAGGACATTTCCTAGAGCGCTTAAATTCTCTCACACTTGTGTAAAATAATAATTATTATATGTTTATTGCTTTTAAAAGGCAATTCAAATCAGGCTCTTGTCATTTTGTCACATTGCTAAAATTCGTGACATAGAGTACAGCATGTTACGTTTCGCCTACGATGCGCGGTATAGCCGGCGCGGATGCAACGGACGCCGGGGCTTCGTTCAAAGCGGCGGACATTTTGGCCCGTTCAGCGCCGCCGATACGCCTCCCCGCCACGCGCGTCCAGGCATGTTTCAATGCCACGTGTCTTCAAGTGTGCGTGTGTGTGTGTGTGTGTGTGTGTGTGTGTGTGTGCATGTTGGTGCCCACGCTTGTCAAAGCGCGGCAGCCGGGGAGAGGAGCTCCCCAAGTGTGAAGCGAGGAGGTCTGACCGGCGCCGGCCCGGCGGATGCGTCACTACACTCGTCTCAACATGTCTCTCAGCCTGTCCGTGCCCCGTCACGTGCGCCTTTGACGAGGCGTTCCTTCTTGCCCTCAACTCCGAGAGTATAAGAGCAGCTGCCCCCGGACGCCAAGAGAGAGGCTCCGATTTCTTCCGTTGAGTTACGTGCTCTCCCTTCTCTCCACTTCGGTCGACCTGACCGGCCGCTCTTCTGCGATGCTAGAATAAACAAGTTGTTCTGTTAGCAGTCGACTCATGCTTTGCCAGGACCTTCGGATGCTTCCAGTTGTGCCCCAGGCCGCCAGGCCAACGCTACCCTTGGGGCTTGCGACCCATTTGCAACAACTCGTGCCAGCGGTGCGATTGCAATAACGGGAGTCAGCGCTGAGATTCCAACAAGCATAAATAATATATATCTTTGGCTGCTTCTGCGTAAATGATCCGCCACGATTAATTCAATCCATATTAGTGGCAAATGTACTTCCGGTGATACATTCAGATTTATTGCATTTGAGACATAATAAATTGACTGTGTTTTCACTGTCAGCAGAAAGAAACAGTTGTCATCTAATCGAAGCATTACTAAAGACAGCACAGAAAAGGACATCATTGAAAGCAATGCACACGAAAACCGGTGTTGTGTTTTTGATTTTCTGCCATGCAGCATTGCGTGCACTGTTCTTAGGCGGACATTATTCACAAACTCACCTCCACTTCCACCATAGTAATCGAGTGTGTTTTTTGTTCTTTCGACCCAGGCTCCAAGACGCTGATAGTATTTGTTCACCCCTTTGCACTGTCTTGTCTCTGGAGGTACATCAACATTGAATGTCTCAACACTGGAAGTAACATCAAGAGCCAGAATCCTCACAAGATACGCTTCTGAACACTTCTCTTAGAATCATAATTTCTTCACTTACTGGACTAACTTTTGTGTCACAATTTTGCGCTTGCATGTTTGTCAGGGCTTCATCATTTTTCTCTTCAGGAAGAGGGACAAAAGATAGATTGCTGGTCTGCAAGCTGCCTCCGCCGTGCCATAAGAAGCACAACGGTCACCTTAATGTCAGCAGGTCTACTGGAACTCAATGTTTCACTAGGAAATGTTTGCAAGTCTGCCAGATATAAGGCTGTGGGCCCTACCAGGAAAGCATTAGTCTACTGCTTTGTATCATGTCGAGCAGGAATAAAAAAATTTCACATAGAAGCTTACTTGCATTTAAGGCCGTTTTATGACGAACGGAGAAATAAGATGTTGAGTCCCAACTTGTTTCTTTTCTAGTCATTACAACCATGACCACCCGAACAGAAACGGGGTAGCAAACTCCTACTTGCTCTGTGATCTGCTCTTTGCAAATCAGCTTGGCAGGAAATACATGCTTCCTCAAAAATAATTTGTTAAATGAAAATGCAAAGAAATTTAAAACAATCAAAAGCACTCAATTGAATTGTGAAAGCATGGCACCTCACGATAACTGAATTCCTGTCACGCTTATGTCGTTCATGAACAGTTAGCATGAATTCAATGACTAGACTAGCCTTGAGCAGTAAGATAAGAGCTGTTATAAAAAAAAATTGTCCAAAGATTGCGACACTCCTAACGCAAAATTCGAGCGCAACTTATACGTGTTTTCATTTCGCTATATATTGAGACAAAGAATTTCACACTGAAATCACTGCACCGACTGCTAGTGGGCCAGTGCTGTCAGCGCCTACGCAGAGGGAGGGGCCGTATTGGAACGATGTCACGTTGAGCGGCATTGGAGCCAGCCGTGGAAGACGATGAAAATGAAGGCGGGAATGATATACTGAGGCAAATAATTTCAGACCGAAATCGCCGCACCGACTGGCAGTGTGTCAGCGCCTTCGCAGTGGGAAGGGCAGTTTGGCAAGGCTAGCATGACGAGCGGCATTGGAGTCAGCTGTGGAAGAAAACGAAGAAGACGACGAACGCGTCGTTATAGTTGTTATAGTCGGTATACCATCGTCATGAATTAAGAACAGTCATCTCACTGCCGTCATGCCGTAGTCGTCATACCACGCTCATCGGTTCACTGACGCGTCATTCCTTCTTCCTCATTCCATAGTTGTCAATGCGTCAGCGCCATACAGTCATCGTCATACCGCCATGCTCATTGGTTAATTTGCCAAGTGAGTGCCATGGCAATAAAGGAGGATACCAGATTACTATGTAACATATACCCTGAGCAACGGTAATCTCAGAATGAGAACTCAGATGTTAAATAAACGACTTCAAAATACGGTGCGTCACTTAATTGCTCTATTTCTAGTCGCGTTGCCACCGACAGTCATTGTGAAATTGTTCTGCTGCGTTGTTTGTCTTTCGTATCCCTTCATAAGTGTGTTTGACAGGCGACAGCAAACACACGATGTCTCGTCCTTGAGACAGAGAGTCAATTTTATTGATGCCAGCAATCACGACCGCCGATACAGCCTCCCTCCACGTAGCAGACGGCCGAGATCCCGTGTGTCTCCGCGGCTGCTTTTGCAAGCTGGACGGCCCAGACCTGGTCTCGCTGGTCCAAGCTGAGCAGCAAGGTCTCCAACTGCTGCCGGTTTTGAATTTTTCGACTCCCGAAAGGAGCGTCCTCCGAGCGTGCCCATAGAATATGTGGCATATCTGCCCATACATAATTTACATTGACATAGCGGTTACATATAGCGAAACCAACTTGGATGGATAAAAAAAATTCTTCGGGCCGCAACAGTCATATGGAGATGGATTATTAGCGAAGCTGCTTAGACTGCATACATAGGCTGCATACATTATGAAATCATGCAGTTTTTTTCATACGGAACCATATTACGCCGACACAAGCGCTGCCGCGGTCACCGCACCTCCTACGCATCTGCCGCATCCGATGCTCCAGCCGCGCCGGCAATCCGACGCACGTGACGTTATAACCACAGAAGCGTAGGCGACGTGCACGAACGCCGTGCCACACTCTTTCCCCCTCTTCCCTAGCCGTCTTCATTGCTGCAGCGCCATTGACACACTCTTTCCCTCTCTTCCCCAAATGGTGCGCTGCACGCGCGTTCCTGTACGCGATGCGGACGCAAGCCTCCCAGGGTACCCCCTGTGGGAACGCATGGGCAGGACTGTAGCAGTTTTGCGGAGCGCACGTCTGGGCATCGGTTTTCAAAGCGAAAGCTTTACTGGTCGCGAACATGCGATTTCGCCGTGGCGGTGCTCCGAGGAGGCACGTGACATCACAACGCGCGCCTCGCCGCGGATATTTCTCTCTCTCTCGCTCCTCTGTCACTACTGCACATGCGCCACTAGTAGCACCGAGCCACAGGTGTTCCGCCGCTGCGCAGCGCCGCGCCTTTACGTCGCTGCCGTTTGGTATGACGTCACATCGTGTTCCTCGTCGTTGCGCTCGCCTCCGCTCGCTCGCCAGCTGCGTCGCATGCCTGGTAACATGTCAGAGGATTGAAAAGGAGAGTTCACGTGCGCCGCAACCACAGTTGAGGCGGCAGTATGGACGGCGACAATTCTGATAAGCAGGAGGAAGCCTGGAATCGACATCGGAACGAGATGAAGAGAAAAGGAATCGCCCAGGAAACAGACGAATAGCGCGCCGAACGACTGGCTAAACGCCGCAACATAGCTAGACAACCAGACTAACCTGGACTTGCAGTCAAGATTAACCAAGGCTAACAACCATTTTATGCCTTAGCTTTCGCTCCGTATATCCTGGCATAGCCGAACTAAGCCACTGCCAATTTTTTATTGGTCAACGCTGTCCAAGCGCTCGGACTGTTGTGCCTGCTGGCCTCCGAAGTACAGTCGGGTTATGTTCCCCATTTCGCGAAGGATATCATTTGCCTCTTCCTGGACGCGGACTGCGTTTTTTGACAGTTTGCATACCTTTTTCTTTTCTTTCTTTTTCGGCTCGTTTGTCCTGGCTCTCGGGCAAATTTAAGAGTTTATTAAGAATTTATCGGACAGCGCACGAAGAGAGAAGAAAGAAGGGAGGAAGCGGCGCTGCATATATATATATATATATATATATATATGTCGTCAGTGCCTTCTTTTTGTGCTGCCCCCTTTGCTCAGTATTAACGCTTGCTGTGTGCAGAACGGTAAGTTTTCGAGGGGAAAACCTCTCAGTTCGAATTTCTTGTGCATATCGATGAAGATAGTGTTCACAGCTACACCTATGATTCCAATTAAAGTTGACGTAATCTATGTGCAGGTGAACAGCGCATGCCTGGGATATGACGCAGGACTCCACGCTAACTAACCTTTGTCGTGTCTGTCACTCGCGCTCTTTCCAGTTTCTGGGCTGTTCCACCACACGTGCCCCTGCATCAATTGACCTGAATTCATGCTGTCCTGACGTCATCAATTTCGCCCGCTAAAGAAGACACAGCATCTAGAAGAAAAAACACCCTTTTTATTCAGCACTGCAAGCATGTTTTCTTTTTTCTTTTTTCTGTTGCAAATGTTTGGCACCACGAAGGTGCTGAGCCGTTAGAAGGTCACTGTACGGCTTTTTTCGCATCCGAAGACTGAATCCCTTTCTCTAGGTAGAACGAGTCACTTTCCACCAGTTGGATCCTCTTCACGCGTTTCTGACCACCAGGCGAGCCATGCGCCGGACCTTCCAACACTGCGACAAATAGAGAGAAACGATGAGTCGTTCGGTGGAAGCGCTACCTCGAGATGACGCGATACGGCTGGCATAGTGAGAGAAAGACACGCGAAAGTCGATGGTTCGTATCGGTAGGGCGAGTAAGCATTGCCGTCATTCACGCCACCATACTGTTGCACATCTATTACGGTGAAAGGCTGCACTTCATCCTGAACCGATTTTCTCCAGAAGCACATTGAAATCTGTGAAGAACTGACGCAAGGTGACGTATGTGACGTCACGCAAGTACGCCCTATATGGGGAACCAGCGCTGGAGTTTTCACGGCGCCTGCAGCGCCGCCCTGGCGGTCAAAACGTGCACAATGCAGCCTCCCCCGCGGACGAAAATTGCGTTGCGTGCCCTTAAAGTCGAAGGAAAACAAAAGGGCGCCGACGATACTGTTGCGTATACAAGTGCCACAACTAAGTCGGGATGAGGGTGGATGTATCCTTCTGCGTCTTTCCAACTAAACCCTACGAACAAGAACGGAGGCGGCGTTGGATCCAAGCAGTCAGGCGAGCGGAGTAAGCTCCCGTCTTGTCGCCCTGTCAAGCGGTGTCGGGCTGGTTTCTAAATCAAATTTCGCGTGTATCCTTGGTTTATTCGATAGTGAAGACGGTCAGCCATGGCAGACAGTACCAAACAGCAGAATCTGCTGTCGGTATTTCGTCGGAAACAAAATGAGCAATAGCATGCACCATCCGGCATATGTACCATTTTTCCTTCGCAATGCCACCGCCAAGCCCCTTCCAACGCCACCGCACCAAGTGAACGATACGAAAGGTAAAAATTATCCATTCATTGCCAAGAATTATGTGGGAGGGAAGCTGCCTTGTAATACGAGTTGTATGCGCATAGTGCCGGCGCACGCGCGACTAAGCCACCTATGTGTTTATAAAAATGCGCATGCGGATGAGGACTCGGCGCTGAGATGCATCCGGCAAATTAATGTAATTAGTGCTAAATGTAGCCAGGATTGTTACGGATCAAGCAGCCGAGCACTCAAACTTTGCTTGCGCGAGTCAGCTGATGCGATAAAGCTTTCTTCTCCATTGACTGCTGTGGCGAAGTAACATCAGAATTTTTTATGTCTAGCCAGAGAAATATGGAATATCTTCAGGCCAATTAATACTTACGAAACCATAGCGCAGCACGACCGGAGCCATAACTGCTAGATTTGCGAGGCAGGCAGCCACGCAAGCATGGCATCGATACACGACGCAACCGTTAAAGAAACACACGTGCTCGCCGCGACGCACTGTGAAAAATGTATAAAGCTTAAAAAGCTTCTTTCGTCATTTCTTCACTTGATGGCGCTAGCTTCTTTACAAAAACTCCACTTGAAGCGGCGCGAAAACGGAAACATACGAACTATAATACGGCTGCGTATGTGTGTGTCGTCTGGTTGTGTGGCTGGAATATGCCGCGTTTCGTCGCCAGGGCGGCGTGCAACGCACTCTTTTCGACGCGCCGCCTATCCAGCGCTGGTTCCCCATATACCATGGCAGTAAAGGTAACAAGCTGAACCAGTTGTCTGGCTGCACGCCACGTTTTGCGGGACAGACGGTCTTATATAGATTATATTAGCCATAATTGAAAGCGGTTTCTGCGGCATTCTGATTCGGTGATTGTTCACCGAACGCACGCTTGAGAGCAACCCGGTACCACTCCGTCACGCGGCTCTTTTCATGTTTCGCGGGCTTTTTTTTTCGCAACCCGGAAAAAAGGGCTACGTGAGAGATATCGTAAAGGAAACAACTCGATCGGCGGTTTCTGAATGTGCTCTACAAATCTACTTAGCATACTTGGGGTCCTCAGCCAATAATTAAAAAGTTGGTTAATTAAACTTAGTGAGTTATGTGGAAAACAAAATAATTGCCTGAGTTACTATAGGCTATTGCGAATATTATGCGTCCGGTTCATATCGATTCCGACGCGCCTTTCATTTTTAAATTCTTGGCTCATGTGGGACACCCTGTCTATTGTCGGGAGCTCTTTGATTATATATATACATATTGTGAGACTTCCTGACAACTGCATAGTTATTTGAAAAAATAACTACGTTAAAGACAAATTTATTTGCGACGTTTCGGCCGGAGACTAGTTTAATCAAGGATGATTTTGCAGTTGTAGCGATAGCTTATTTATACACTCCTGGCCGTGTCATTGCGCTACATAGCGCAACATACTGGTTCCGCAATGGCCCGCAATTACTCTACTGGAAGTGTATAAAACAGCTGTGGTTACATCTGCAGTACCATCCTTGATAAAGGCCCGACTCCGGCCGAAACGTTGAAGATAAATTTGTTATGCTCTTCAACGAGGATTTCGTCAAACAAACAAACAAACTTCATATTGTTCCGCTCGTTTATTAAGAGCATTTTCCGTACTTCACTCGTATTTGCACAGGGAAATCGGAATGGGCTCTTTGTTCTTTCGTCCTTTTATATCATTTACTTGTGCCCATATACCTAGCGAAGCAGCCTCAAGGAGAGACCGCATTTACGACGGTCTATATTGTTGAGTTGGACAGCATCGCCTCGCACATTTCACTGACGTGCGCAATAAACGCTACATACTATTTACTTTAGAACTTGTTCGCTTAGCTGGTACTTGCTCTGAGACATAAATGCCACTAAAGGAAGATACACGAACCAGAGACACAAAAAATTAAAGAAAAAATGCAATGACGCCGCCCGTGTCATTGTCAGAGTACCTTCCTTTAGCGGCAATTATGTCTCGCATACTATTTACTGTCCGAACGTGAACTGCGCGATTTTGTTCCTGCCCGCTAACATCATATATGACACATTCGGGGCAGCATTGAAGCACAGCCTTCAGTAGCTTAAGTAGCAATGACGTATGATGCACGTTCAACAGATAAAGTATCCTACAGCAACAGGCACGTACCCAGGATTTTTTTTCGGGGGGGGCCCACCACCTCCATCATCATCATCATCATCATCATCATCATCACCATCATCAGCCTGTTTTATGTCCACTGCAGGACGAAGGCCGATCCCTGCGATCTTTAATTACTCCTGTCCTGCTCCAACCGATTCCAACTGGCGCCCGCGAATTTCCTAATTTCATCGCTCCACCAAGTGTTTTGTCGTCCTCGATTGCGTTTCCCTTCTCTTGGTACCCATTCTGTAACCCTAATGGTCCAACGGTTATCTAACCGGCGCATTACATGACCTGCCCAGCTACATTTTTTCCTCTTGATGTCAATTAGAATATCGTCTATACCCGTTCGCTCTCTGATCCAAACCGCTCTCTTTCTCTCTTAACGTTATGCCTAGCAATCTTCGTTCGATCGCTCTTTGCGCGGTCCTTAACTTGCTCTCAAGTCTCTGCCTCATATGTCAGCACTGGCAAAATGCACTGCTTGCACACCATACTTTTCAATAATAATGGTAAGCTTCCTGTCAGGAGCTGGCAATGTCTGCCGTATGCGATCCAACCTATTTTTATTCTTCTGTGAATTTCCTTCTCATGATCAGGGTTCCCTGTGATTAATTGACCTAGGTAAACGTACTCCTTCACAGTCTCTAGTGGCCGACTGGCGATCCTGATCTCTTGTTCCTTTGCCCGGCTATTTATAATTATCTTCAACTTCTGCATATTAATATTCAACCCCACTCTTACACTCCCTCTGTTAAGGTCTCCAATCATTTGTTGTAACTCGTCTGCATTGTTGTTGAATAGAACAATGTCATCGGCAAACCGAAGCCTCCTGAGATATTTGCCGTCGATCTTTACTCCTAAGCCTTCCCAGTTTAATAGCTTGAATTCTTCTAAGCACGCGGTGAATAGCTTTGGAGAAATTGTGTCTCCCTGTCTGACCCCTTTCTCTATAGTTATCTCCCTGCTTTTCTTGTGCAGAATTAAGGTAGCTGTAGAACCTCTGTAGATATTCTTACGCGTAGGACGAGTCAGTAAGACGAGAAACTATTTACAGATTATATTTACAACAACGGTTGCAGCTCTGACCGGTTAGATTCACAGCGCGAGCCCAGTTCATTCTTCCTCCTCTTTTCTGGAGTGATGGCGCCTACGCGCCTCGTTCAAACAAATACCACACGCATGTAGCAATATTTTCCAAGCTTTTTACGTAAGCGTTCTGTACTCCTTGATTACGTAGTGCCTCTACGATTGCTGGTATCTCTACTGAATCAAATGCCTTTTCGTAATCTATATAAGCCACATATAGAGGCTTATTGTACTCTGCAGATTTCGCGATAACCTGATTGATGACATGGATGTGATCCATTGTAGAGTATCCCTTCCTGAAGCCAGCCTGTTCCCTTGGTTGACTAAAGTCCAGTGTTTGGAGATTATTTTGGTAAATATTTTATATAATACTGGGAGTAAGCTAATGGTCCCTTAATTTTTCAATTCTTTAACGTCTCCTTTTTTGTGGATTAGTATAATGTCTACATTCCAGTTTTCTGGGACCCTTGCAGTCGATAGACACTTCGTATAAAGAGCTGCCAGTTTTGCAAGCATTATGTCTCCACATCTTTGATTAAATCGACTGTTATTCCACCTTCTCCTCCCGCTCTTCATCGTTTCATGTCTTGCAGGGCCCTTCTGACCTCATCGCTAGTTATAGGAGAGTTTCTGTATCCTGTTCATTACTGTTTCTAAGTGAGGTATCGTGACTCCTCTGGGTACTGTATACAGGTCAGCTTAGAATTTTTCCGCTGCTTTTACTATATCTTCGAGATTGCTGATGATATTATCCTTCTTATCTTTTAGTGCATACATCATGGTTTGTCCTATGCCAGGTTTCTTTTTTACTGATTTCAGGCTGCGTTCATTTTTTACGGCTTCTTCAGCCTTTCTCATGTTATAGGTTCGAATATCAGTTATTTTCGCCTTGTTGATCAGTTTTGACAGTTCCGCGAGTTGCGTAACGCTGTGCGGCCGCCAGTCCCATACAACCGCGTAGAGCGCAGGACTCTGCGATTCTAGACGTCCTGCGCTCACCGCGAAAGGTGAGCGCAGTACCCACATAAGCACAGCAGAGAAGTGGCTATGTGTGGCGGTTCGACCGATAACTGTAGAAGCGTCATTCAAAACAAGTAATTGTTCTCCACTTCCGACGGCGTTTTCTCTACTTCCTTTTTAAATAAAAAGATGTTGATCCATAAATATTCTGATAAATAACGGTTAACTTTTTTTATTATTCGCTTTTGCTTGCAGTTTGGTTGTTGCCTTGGCTCTCTCCCTTAGTAGATCGCTTAATTTCTCAACTCCTTGCGCATTTTGTTTCCAGTTGCCAATTTTGCACAAAAAGTGCTATACAATTAGGGAAAAACAGACGAGGTAACGGGCGACATTGATCTTGCTTATGGGCTTAAGGGTTATTGCAGGGTTTCATGATGGACGCTCTTTCACATTATTTTATTTGCCACCTTATCTAACCCATATCACGTGTATATGGTTCCGGGCATCTGCCAGCGTCGCGGCGAGTCGTAACTCAAGGAAATAATGAAGCAAAGGGATAAGTTAAACGCAATTGGCGTTTTCTCCCGCCGCAACTCGTTCCATGAGAGCACAGACCAGCTGAGTAACAGCCGCATCCCTCTCCTGGTCCCAGGATCAGCCTAAACAAAGAAGGTTGAACTAACAAAAGCAACAGCTATGCGCGTGACGGTTGAATAGGTGGTGACAACTGAACGCATCTCGAGTTAATCGCGCGGGTGCGGAATCTATGAGAAAACTATCCTTCACATTACAAGAGATGCCGATAACTACCGCCATCTAAAAGGAGTGAAAAAGGCAGCATAATGCTGACCGATGAACAGCTGCCAAGTCTCAACATTGATCTGGCGGCGCTTTAGGAATGTGTGAGGAGTGGTGGCGTGGGTGGGCAGGGGGGGGGGGGGGGGTTATGCCACTTGATTTCGGGGGGGGGGGGGCCGGGCCCCCCCGGGCCCCCCCTTGGGTACGTGCCTGTACAGCAATGTAAACCAATGTTCACACCCTGACACCCACAAGGGTGCCAGGGTGTGAGTTATGATTTGCACCCTTATGGGCATTTCGTTTACAGTGAGGGATTCGGGAGCTGCAAGCAAGGCGGTTCAGCCAGCATGGCAATAATGATTAGTGCATGGATTTGCCTAAACTTTGCCCTTCTGGCTTCGAACGGCTTTTTGACTTTTGGAATTGATTATTTTCAACAAAATATTCCTTTACGAACGCAACCATTCACCGTTCTTATGCTTGTATGCAGAGTAAAATAGGACTGCTTCAAATTTTGTGTCAGTGAAGGCAAATACAACGTATAATAAACAATGTCCCAAGCCCCAAGCACGTAGATCAGAGAAATCGCGTACTAAGCATCCTTCCTGCGGTAGCTATGCGATCGCAGCGCTAGTTTTCGATATTAATTTTTGTGAGAAACTATGTTTCATCTTGCATCTAACGCTGCATCACTCGACGTCGGCGCGTCGTGTGTATTGCTCCACGGGATGAATTGGCACTAACGTTGCAGCAAATATAGGTCGCATAGTAAGATACGGTCCGGATAGTCTACTGTCCCAATTTCGGTCACTAGAACAGTGCTGTTTATGCCTGAAGAAAATACGCGCGCAGACGCACGGCGTGGTCACAACGAAAATACGGACGGAGTACGCCGGAAATACGCCTGAAGTGCGCTGGAATCACATTCTACCTTTGCGGTTTACTCACTGGGCCATCTTTTCTTTCGCAAGGAGCATGCGGTGGCCTCTTGTGGTGGACTAATCGCGCAAAATGCTATTCTTGCGATATAGCGGCGCTGATAAAAATATTCAACGTTCTTCTGGTGTCCGAAACTGCCTTGTTCCAGCCACTTTGTACGCGGAGAGAGAGAGAGAGAGAGAGGATGAGGCCGAAAGATTAACTGGACTTCGTCCAGACCGGAATTTTCGCCAGAGGTGGCAACTGTCACCTATAGCCAGGCTGAACACGACATAACGAAGCTGTTCAAGGCGGCAGCCTCGGGCGAGGGTATGCGCGTTTCATAGACGTCTACCATCCTCAAAGCGGCGCCCCCACCGAAGAAAGAACGTGTCCAAATTAAAGAACAAATCAGTTAGCAAAGCCACCACGGCAGGTAAATTTCGAAAGATTATTAAACGGACCCTGAAACACTTTTCTAACTAATCATAGACTGGCCTCACTATTAAAGGACGCCGTATGACGAATCTGATGCCGCAAAATGTTTTCGGATCCTTCAACTGCACGCTGAGTTATCGCGCCGATACACGGCTCTCTCTCTCTCTCTCTCTCTCTCTCTCTCTCTCTCTCTCTCTCTCTCTCTCTATCTATCTATCTATCTATCTATCTATCTATCTATCTATCTATCTATCTATCTATCTATCTATCTATCTATCTATCTATCTATCTATCTATCTATCTATCTATCTATCTATCTATCTATCTATCTATCTATCTATCTATCTATCTATCTATCTATCTATCTATCTATCTATCTATCTATCTATCTATCTATCTATCTATCTATCTATCTATCTATCTATCTATCTATCTATCTATCTATCTATCTATCTATCTATCTATCTATCTATCTATCTATCTATCTATCTATCTATCTATCTATCTATCTATCTATCTATCTATCTATCTATCTATCTATCTATCTATCTATCTATCTATCTATCTATCTATCTATCTATCTATCTATCTATCTATCTATCTATCTATCTATCTATCTATCTATCTATCTATCTATCTATCTATCTATCTATCTATCTATCTATCTATCTATCTATCTATTCGTTTCCGTTAGCGCGCTAGAAGCTACACAGCGAAACCAAGAGGGCCAAGCCTCGGCCGAAAGTTGAGTGTCGCGGTGGCGAAAGGGCTCGTCGCGGCACCCCGTTACGGCCGCGGTAGACTACGCTAACCAGCACGCCTCTCCGATCTCGGAGGCCACGCACAGCAGAGGCAGCTACGCACAGTGAGAAGTAGAAATAATTTTTCTGACCTTTTACGACCGCCAACATAATTATTTTTCGCTTACTTAACTCATAATTAGCAATTATGTATTACTAAGATTGTTCTGGCGATCACGAGATCAGCGAAAAGCGTTGGTGGGCCAACTACTTTTAATGACGACGTTGCGGATGCGAGAGCGAGCGACTGTTCAATGCTTTTGACACGAGCTTGTAAGTTCCCTACTGCATGCAGACCAATAATGTTTAGGTCGCATATTCGCACGAGCCTTGTTAATAGATCGGCGACGTCTTTCTACTATGTTCAAGATGTGTTTCTGGGACTTTCTATTAACATCAATGAACTTCGTAACTCCTCCGCAAGGTATTTTATAAAGGCACAGAAAAGGGTTGCCACACCGATTCAAACCATATCGGTTTTATCCCATGCGCCCCTTAGCACTAACAAAAAGAAAGGTACCCTTACGCGTCAGTTCATATACACAACAACCTGTACAACCTATCTTTAAGGAACCACTTTTCTATGGCGCAATGAAAAGTTCACCATCGGAAGCGTTTATAATTGGCAGTGGTTGCTTCCAAAAGCACGTGGCAATTTTGTAAGCAGAATTTTTTTATCAGAGCAGTCTTACAAACACAAGAGTCCCGACGCTAGAAGCCATGAAAAGCGAGCGCGATACCGATAACCCGCCTCGCAAGCTGGAAAAGCAGCACAATAGGCGTCTGACGGAATAGTGAGGCAACGTTGGTTAACCATCCGCATTTTAAACTTCTTTAAAATGCACTTCTGGAAATAAAAAGCTGCTGAAATAAATTGTTCTGTCTATGGCTGCTGCAATTCCAAGTGGTGGTGGTGGTGGTGATGATGATGATCATTGGCATCGCCTTTAAAACAAGACGGAGACACACAGTCCTCTAGCCTCCTTCATTTATTCAGGTTTTACTACATTTATCGCCATTCAACCTTTCACCTATCTCATCTCGCTCTCAGCTTTCATATTTAAGAACCTCTATTACTATATTGTGCCATTACCTACGCTTGTAGTGACTCCGGTTTTATCAATTTCATGCCTGCTTTTCTTTTTTCCACCAATACTCTAATCGTCTCTTACTTATCTTGACTGCCGACCAGTTAATCCTTCTTTTCTCTCTTTGAATCCCAACGCTCCTTGGTGGACGTTGGGACTCACGTCACGTGATATTTACGTGACGTGAATATCACGTGACACCGTGAATAAATATCACGGTGTGCGAAGTCGTTTCCAGGCTTTTTTTTTTTTTTGTAACACACACATGCCTGAACCTGCGGCGCATGTTTGCTCCGGCATGTTTTTGCCCTCAATCAGCCAGCTTAGGCCTCAAATAGCAAGTAACTGCCCTTTGCGTTATCATACAGATTTTTCCTCCTAATCTCTTTCTTGCTGCTTTTGCAAGTATCCGTTGTCTTTCTCTTCCCATACTTTGTATCCAATTTGCTGTCTCCCTTTCTTCCACTTTCTTTTTATGACTCCTAATTGTCTATTTACACTTTCAATTACCCTAGTCCTTGGTTGCCAACTTTCTTCACCTCTTCCTCTATTCCACGTCCACGCTTTTGAGGTACAGATATTTGTGCACTTTAGCCAGCCACTTCTTTCCATTCATATTCCTTAGTATTGAAAAACAATTCAGCTCTGTGCTTTTCTCACTTACAACCCATATCACCTTGCACTGTCTGATTTGAATTTTACCGTGGTCCTCCAAAACCAGTCACCCCCCGTACCTCTGCTTAAAATTCAACCCCGGCAGCATTTTCTTCTTTCTTTTTTTAATTACAAAATTGCGTTCGCAAACGTTAGTGCTGGCACACCACTACACTTTTCTAAACACCTCGCAGCGGCTAGTATTTATCGTAGCCACGAAATGCTCTTTGTTTCAATATTGATGCATACTGTTTACTGATGCTTACTGCTTGACTATAGGTATGACTTCCTGTTGAATTGATACCTCGTCGTTACTCCGTCTCTTCCTTAGAAATTTCTATTTCTCTGTGCTAAACATAAGGCCTAGATTCGTCGATGCATTGCCACTTAAATTCACAAGTCTGTAAATCTCGTCCGCTAGTAGCCCTACGTCCTCCACGGACCTTATGTTGCACCTTTTGCCCATTACGGATGTAAGATGGATCCAAACCTATCTCACTGCTTTCCAGTTGTCTTCCTAAGCCTTTAACATAAAGTGTGAGCAATGGAGTTTAGTAAAGCAATGAACGGGGCTAGTTGGTTGATGTTCACGATTGTATATTCCACTTAGTGTTACACACTGGCGCCACGTAAGTCCGCGCGTTGTTCTTTATGTTGGTCAGTGTAACACTAAGCGCAATACAATCATGAACAATGGAGGTAGAAGAAATCCTTGCTTCAGTACTCAGTGAACTTCCACAACTGTATTGCCTTTCCAGCCTTCCCATACGATTCGTACTAGGTTGTCTCCATAATCTCCCTCAACAGCTGCACGAAATCGTCGTGTACGCCCTTATGCTTGAGAATATCCCATAACAATTCCCGTCTCCGTTGTCGTAAGCTTCCTTAATATGTAGGAATGCTATTTTTTTCTAATGTGAACCAGTGCTACGGAGAGTGGGGGCGCGATATCAGCACTTTTTATCAGAGCCGCCTACCGTTGGTTCCCTGTGAAATTTAGAAATTCTACACGTTGCCGTGCGCTAGGATTAGGCGACTGAGCTTCGTTTTTGGAGCCTTGCCAACTCAAGGTTTATAAACGTTTAGGCTCCGAGATGAAAACATTCTCTGAATTACGCTCGACCATGCCTCGCACAATCGAGGTTGAATCCGCCTCTTTCATTTTCCTGTGCTGCCCTCTGCCGCACGCCGCTGAAAACGTTTTGGAAGGGTCCCGGGTCTTTCGCCGGTTGATTTGTGTACCTGTGTCAACGTTGAGTACGCGTCGGTTGTGCGTTTCGTGGATCGCGAATCATTATAAATGGCTTCTTCGGGACAGCATGTCGTTCCTGAAGCCATGTAACACTCAATGACTACTGGGTGAGCAGGCCTGAGTGCGCTGTTCTGCAAACAGTGCGGCCGATAAAGGCACGCTGAGTTCCGTTTGGCGGCACGGCTGCCTTGGAATTTGTCACTGATTGCTGCACTTGGACATCACTTCTCGTATTCTTTTTACACATTATTTAGACGTTTCGCACATTCAAAAAGTATTCGAGCGCAGCCTTCTGCGTCAAAGTTATTAAAGCGGTGCACATGTTTACATCGACATCTACAGCCGCAGGTCGTTTTTATCGTCAAATATTGTGGAAAAGGTCCATCGCCGATATGAAATAGTGTCAAAATGTTGCAAAACATGCATATCTGCGCATATGTGCCATGTTGTTACACCCTGCGATGAATCAATATGAACGGCCGAACCACTTAAACAACGGCAACTGTGATCCAGATACATATATTACGGGCTGCTAATTAACTCTAACTCCATCATACTTACAGTTATCGCGTGCCATAGAGCATTATTAGAGAAAACTGCTCGCATAAGTGCTCATTTGTAGGCCATGTTGTTCTCTCACGAAAACGCGCCGATGCCATCGCTCGCACGGCGTTGGTATAAACGAGCGAGGTGGTTGTTTATGCTGTTGTATACCGAATACATGGTCTATTGTTTGCCGCTTGACGCAGATGCAAACAGTGCATCTCTGAAATTGAGAGATGTGACCGCAAAGCAACACGCACAGGCCCACCCATATACGTAGCGAATGCGGCCGACAGCCTACAGGTACGGTGACGTACACATATATTGGCACAGCGCTGTGTCACCGCTTACCGCTTATTGTGTACGCGCCGTGCGAAGTGAAGTGTAGCTGATTTCAAACCGCTAAGGCCAGAATTGAAATATAAAAGCAGTTTCGTTGACCTAACTGCTTACATTTCAGTTTAGGTCCGCCGGTAGCGAGTGCACGAACTCGACGGCGCCGGGTTAACCTTCGCTGAACAGGATCGACATTGGCTCAAACTTCGTGGGCACGGCTGGAGAGGGTTAAAGCTTGGGCATTTCAACTTGGTAGGCGTGTATGACTCATTTTGAGCGCGACTAATTATATATACAAGCGAAGACGCTGTCGCTATTGTGTTGTCGGTTCGACGGCCGATCGCGCGGGGTTTGGTCGAACGATGGTTGGCACGCTGATTTTGCCGGTGCTTTCGACAATAAAGCCTGTCGCAGTACAACTCGCGCTCGTCGGTTGCGTCGTTGTCGAGCTGGTATGATGAAAAGGTTTCAGTGACGCACAATTGTCGGTCAATCATTGGAGTGAGTGTCTTGTCGGTCTCGTATCGACCGAGTGTTGCCGCGCCTTACGAGTACGTGCAGTCAGGAACGCATTGCCACCACCAGCAAGTGAGGACCGACGCTGCAAAAAGACTTCGCCAGCAACGTGATGTACTTAAGTGTCGCCCAAGTGTAACGCACGGGTTTTACGTTAAATTAGCGAGCCATTCATGGAAGGCGGCAACTGCCTGGCCCACTACCGTTTCTCTATTTAAGTGGAGTTGCGGTCTTACGCTACGCACGTTTTTTGGCGCCGCACCGATGTCGACCTACCAGTAGAGTTTCAACGTGGTACACAGCACGAGTGTTCGCAGCAGCGCGCGTCCGAGCACTTTTTTCTTTTTGGGGACTTTCCTGCGCGCGGCCACGCGCGCGACCCTTCGAAAACGTTTCGCGACTAATCCGCTAGGGCAGGGCGCATGCGCCGTCGGGCCATGAAAGAGGCGGATTTAGAAGTTTGAAGCATCGATAGCTACCAACAACTAAAAATTCAATTATGGGGTTCAACGTGCCAAAAGCACCATTTGATTATGAGGCACGCCGTAGTGGGGGGCTCCGGAATAATTTGGACCACCAGGGTTTCTGTAACGTGCATCCCAATCTAAGTACACGGGAGTTTCCGCATTTGGCCCACATCGAAATGCGGTCGTCGTGGCCGGGATTCGATCCCGCGTCCTCGTGCTTAGCAGCCCAACACCATAGCCTCTATAGGCAGCTACGGTGGTTGGGTATACACAATCTGTAACAGTCTTCTCTCGCCTATCATGAAAAGCTACTTGAGAAATATTATTTTTCTCTATTCCTCGTTCAGTTGGACGTAATATGAACTAATTCAGAAAACAAAATTCGAACTAGAATGTGTTAAACGACGTTTTAAGCTAAATACAGACAAGTGGTGACAAAGAGCGGCGTAAAAGCAGTATGCGCAACGAGTTTGTATCACGCTATTTGACTACTGTGTTTTAGTTAACGCGCTGTTTGGCGCCTTTTGAAAAAGGCTAGATTTACAAAGCTCACCATATTTACGGAGTTATTATTTAAGAAGAGAGATATATAATGCGAAGTTACCTCCGTGCCACTTGCAGTAGCACATGTCCTCCTCGCAGTGCCATTCAATGTTGGGCTTTCCGGCGTAAACTTCTTTGCAAGAGGCTTCACAATCAGACAGCTCGCATTCTGTAGAGAAGGAAGAAAACAAAACAAAGCAACGAAAACAGAATGAATCAATCACAGTAAAACAAAACATTAACTTGCTTAACCCTGTAATGTCCAAAGACAGCTCCACATCAAAGAAAACTAGGAGAACTTCTTCGCGTTTAGTTTCTGGCCATGAAGAGCCTGTATGCATAAAAAAAGAAAGCAATTTAGCTATAACGTAATTAATACAGTTATGCTATATACATATCATATGTTATATAATAAGCTATGCGTTAACTTTCCCGTTTACAAATAAAAACGGCATAGCGCACATCTGTATTTGATGCGTTGAACACTGCCAAGTTAAACAAGTGAAGAAATAGGTCAAAATCGTTGGACCAATATCCTGTGAGGTTAGTGTGGGGTCCAACACTGGAAGTGCATATTGGTCAACCCCGCACATGTTTGATAAACGAATAAGAAGCTAGAACACTGTTTAAATGAACAAGGATTATTTGACTGAGGAAGAGTTAAGAGATTTGATTGGACAGGTGGACGCATTCACAATGTAAGTTAAATTTTCTAGTTACTTTCATTTCCGCAAGCACTACGTTCGCAGTTATCGCGTGAAAGACCTATGTTGAGGGTATCAAAGACCAATGGGGGTATCATAACTAAGTAAATAACTAATTCGATAAATGAATAAATAAATAAATGAGCTAGAAGTAGGTCGTTACGTCCCGTCGCAGTAGCTATTAATTGAATTCTCGCGTTTTAAGCACATGCAAACCGATTTACACCGTTAAACGTGTTTTCCGTATATAACTCCCTCCATTGCACGTGTAAAGGTGTGGTTTACACACCGATTTGCATCCTTAAGGGCCTTGAAGGGTGTAAATTGGTTTACAGTGCGTGGCAAAACCATACGATATGATGACGAGGCACGTCGTAGTGGGGCACTCCACATTAATTTTGACCACCCGGAGTTCTTTAACGTGTACAGGTCTCTTTTCTTTTTCATTTCACCCCTATCGAAGTGCGGCCGCCGTGGCCAGGAGTCGGACCCGAGACCTCGTGCTTATAGAAGCGCAGCGCCATAGCCGTCAGGCCACCGCGACGGGTGAATGGTTACGGTACTGAGGTCTGGGGTGCTCGTTTACTCGCCGCTGCAGCTGCATTCTGGCGAAGGCGCCACGCAGAAGCACTTGTGTACGACTTAGGTGTGCCTTGAAAAATACTATATAGGTAGAATAAATTGCCGAGGCGTGCATCTATCAGCCAATGTGTTGCTTTCGGAAGTTGTTAGCCAAAAAATTTCGTTGGCGCACCAATTCGAACAACTCTATAGTGTGCCCGCTAGCAATCGTCCTACCCCCGAAGACAAGTATTAGTCCAGTTTGTAAACCCGCTCAAGAAACGAAAAATAGTAGCAGAAGCTTTAGCGTGAGTGTCGGCAACTATGATTTGATGTGTGCCAAATTTAAGCTAAACGATGGTATTTTTTTTATAAAAGACGTTTCACTCGTGTCTACGTTAAACATTAGGTTTGTTTACCTTAAAATTTAGGGAAGCTGGCTCGTCAACCTGCTCGCGGTAGCAGCTGATAGATGCTGCGCCGCCGCCTCGATTAAGGCTATGCCTAAATTCCACACGATTGTGGCCCTTCCAATTTGCCATAGAAGCAAGCATAAATACTTAGGCTTTCTGGCGCGCGTCTTATGTCGTGTAGGTAAGTAGCACCCGCTCGTGAAATCAAAACGAGTTTACGTGATTCCTTAGTAGAGAGATGTGACTTCTACATTCAATGATTTGCGATACCTCACATTCTCGATATTTGCAATGCTCTAAAGACGCTTTTAGAACAGTTATTTATGGCGCACCGTTATCGGTGCCTTTCAGCTATTGGCCAGAAAACAAAACCGACTCTGTGTACCGCAGAACTCGGAAAATTGAACACGGACACATTGGAAGTCGCTTGTATTCCACGTGCCCAAGAGCTCAGAGCAAGCAATGTGTAACTCTTACTTTTGTTCCATTTGCAGGTGCAGACGCCATCGATGCATTGAGCATGGAGATTGATCTCGTTTCCGTGCTTCTCACGACACGTGCTCCCGCATTTCGCCTCGTCGCACACTACGTGGAAAAAATGAGCGCCGTTAACCCACCATGGTGTAATTTTTCTTTTTTCTTTTTTTAAACAACGTAATGAATAATTTGTCGCTTTGCCTTCCGTGCACGCAATAAATGCATACGTAAATGCAACTGTCAAGCAAGGGGCCAAGTCCGAGTTTGCTTGAGTGCTTCATAGTTATTGCGAAAACTGCCAATAATTCAAGGAGTGTGTGTGTGTTTTTTTTTTATGATGTTGGGAGGCAATTCAACCATTACCTGACTTCGATTAAAGATAGCGCCTTTCTGATTGAGTCGGAGGTGAAAATGGGGCGGTGTCAATGCGCAAGGCATTCTATCACGTCGCCCCTCGCGTTAGGAGAGGAGGAGGAGCGTCGGGCTGCTTAAAGCTTTCAACCGCATTCAAGATCCGCGCACACTTTTAGGCGGCACTGTCTGCGAGGTCGGCGCACATTTTTCGATTGCACTGCCTCCGGGATCCGCCCAAGAAAAACGCTTGAGACACAAGCCCGAGATGACAAAAGTGGAGATAACCTGCCAAGACATTGTCCCATGCATACATACGGCTGTCCATACGTGCAGAATTACGAAATATTTTCTTATCGCTGAGTTGGAGTTGTGTACCTCATGATTTAGACTTTTCTTTTTGCTATTAGGTATAACGTTTCCGTTAAATGCAATGAACCTCACAGATAGGAGCTGCCCAGGTAACATTTTCTCTTGTGTAACTTCCTCTGTGCTTTAAACGAAATCCTGGTTGCTTAGCGCTTACCTTCTGACCTACGAACACTCGCACGACAAATTATTCATCATTGCTTCGACAGGTGCTCCGAGCTATAGTTTATCAGTAGGAACGGCTGGCCGAGAGCAAAGGATGATAAAACGGGGAAGAAAATCGTGGAGAATTTAATCCTTACATTATACTCGTCCAAGTCTTCAAATCCTTTTTTTAACGCATCTAACAGGTGAGGTAAACATCGCTCCCACTATCAATGGAGTAACGAAGTCAAATTCAATTGCCATGCTTTTGTTGCACTACGGGTCCGCAATGCGACCACTAACACAGTGAACATGTTGGCACTTCTAAGTGTAGAATTTTGTCAAATGGCTAACACCTTGACCTTTTGTGTACATTTTCTTGTGTACATTTTTTTGGTGTACATTCGAGAAGCCTCAGTTGGAAACTGCGTAGTAATTCTGAATGCTTGGTGTGCGCCGAAATATATCCAACAAGATCGAGAGGGTGGACAGCGATAGCTAGTAAAGTTTGCTTCAGGCAGTTTTTCATGTAGAAAACCCAACTTCCACGGTATTACCTGCCAAGAACACGACCCGATGTTGAGGCACGCCACAGGGGTTGGATTCCGGCATAATTTCTACCACCGGAGTTTGTTTAAAATACATCCAATGCACGGTACACGAGAGCTTTTCTATACTTCTTCCACCGGAATGCGGCCGAGATCGAACCCGCGACCTTGACAGCAGCGTAGCGCCATAGCCGCTAAGTAACCGCGGAAGGTATATTTGATACCCTCTGCCGGAGCTGTTATTATGTTTACTTTCGGTATGGAATTCGCAAAAAAAAGGAGAATCTTGAATTTAATTCTGGGGTTTTACGTGCCAAAACCACGATATGATTATGAGGCACGCCATATTGGGGGAGCCCCGATTAATTTTGACCACTACTGACTTTTCACGTGCCCCCCATGTGAGGGACGCGGGCGTTTTTCGCATTTCGCCCCATTGAAATGCCGAAATTTGATCCCGCGACCTCGTACTTAGCAGTGCAGCCCCATAACCGCTAAGCGACCGCGGCGGGACAGAAGGAATATTTATTTATCGCTATAAACCATTCAACTGTACCCCTTAACAAAAAAAAAAAAAAAGAGGGGGGGGGGGGGGGGGGGGGTTAGCCATGCGAGACAAACCAGACAGCACTATTATGGGTGCACACATTTTCACCGGGTAACGTTATGAATGTCATGCTTTGAACATTACCTATGTATTTAAAAAAAAGAAATCTACAGGTATTCGTTTCCTTCACATCACTGTTTGAATCCTAATAGATCCAGTTTCGAACGTGGGCATTAGAAAATTCAGTAGATGGAATACTACGCGCGACGTCAGAGACAGCCGCAGCCTATCCCTTCTGGTGTATACGCACCTGACCGCTGGTAGCAGCGGCATATGCCCTTCTCATCGCACTTCCCGTAAGCGTCCGGGGCCGGCCAACCTTCTAAGTGTTTCGTACAGCTTGCGTTGCACGAATTCACGTCGCAAGGCTCGGTGGGCCTAGAAGCATGAATGAAAAAAAAAAAAGAAGAACGGATATTGAAAGCGCGAGAGCGGCGAGAACATGTGAACGACAAAAAAACTCATAATTTAACTTATGCGATATAACGTCCCGAATTAACACTGGGGCTGGCCAGAGGCGTCGTAGTATATATGGCCGAAGGGATGGGGGTTGGTGAAACATGCAGATTAATTTGGCCCCTTGGGTTTGTTAACGTGTATATGGCAAGTCAACAATCACGAGTGTTTTTTCTGTCTTTGGCCGCCATCAAAGGGCGGCTGCCGTGGCCGGGAATAGCGCCCTCGACCTCGTACTCAGCACTATGACCACCGAGCCACTACGGCAAGTGGTGGAAGTTACGAGAAGTGCCGGAAAGTTGAAGTTAATGCTGCGCCAGCTGTAGCGCCAGGACACACACATATCGAACGCTCATTGGCAGATGTAGGTGATAACGAGCGAGATACTTGTTTCTAGAAGAGTGATCTTACTATTGCGCTTTGCGTTTGCAAGCCAAACGAATAATCAAACGTCCCGCGAGGCCGTATATTTAAAAAGAAGCTTTTGCACTCAGTTCCGACCATTGTACCAACTATGCCAACAGCTGTGTAGAGCCCTATCTGAGTCTAACTCGAGTGCCAGTTTGTAGCGGGCTAAGCCATTCGTAAAAACTGCCAAAAACTCCGTGAAATTATTCCAAGTGTCATTTTTACCTCCTGTCCTTGTATACGGAAGTATCGCAAATTATTACGGAATAGCATAGTAATTAACACAAAGTTCTGAGGACGCTGATACCTATTACATGCTATTATAAAAAAAGAAGCTCTCTCAAGAATATGGTCATCAAACAAAAGAGTGCGTGCACATGAAAGGTGCCGATTGCACTTGCTTTCTAAAGCACATTTCTCGCTTACTTTCCTACAGTACACCAGCGGCGCAGCACTGGGATAGAGATCAAGAAGCGGAATTACACTGTCGTCCAAAGAGAAAACGTTCGAAAGGCTTAAAGAGAGAGAGAGAGAGAGAGAGAGAGAGAGAGAGAGAGAGAGGGAGGGACATATGGCTTAGCCAGCCTGATATGAAATAATAGCACGTATGTCCAGCTCAACAAATGTTGAAGGGCGAAGAAAATAATCTGTTTAGCTGGCTTTTAGCAAAACTAAGTAAGCTGATTAAAGCGCAAACCCTGATAATGATCATTTCTTTGTGATGTGATCTCCTTATCCCCGGTGCAATTGCTTACCCTGGGATTGCTTAGTTCTGAAGACCGCATCATCATAAATGTGGTACACGAGGCGTGCGTGAAGCCTGGCGCCCTCTCTCGGTGCCACTGTCCATTCGGCGCTCTGTACCACGGCCGGTCTCTAGCAGAGCGCGCGCTTTCCTTGCGCGCACCCCTTGAGACCGGCCGCGTCTGTACCATGGCCTTCGAGATCACCACCGATTGTCACGACCAGAGAGAAACGCGCGCGGGGATGATCTCGGAGGCCATGTCTGTACCTGAATAACGCATCGGAGTTCAAAAGATTGGTTTTCTGTAAGAAACGTCGCTATGGGTCAGGATTTCATTGGCTTATCAAAATAATATTTTGCAATTTTGAGAACTTCGACGAATTCAACTATGTCGCAGTAAAGTTCTACCTTCGTGGGCAGTTTGACTGCCTCAGTGCATCACCAATTGCAATAAATGGAAAAAAAAATTACGAATTTCGCAAATTCTTACAACTGCTGCCACTGAGAACGGCTTTCACAAGCCTGTTGCCGAAGAAACATAAAGAAACACAAAACTGTAGTTGTGCTGCGCTTACATTACACCAGGTGCACAGTGGCACAGCGCAGTGTAGAACAGGAGGAGCGTCACGGTGCCCGCGAAACGCAGCATGTTTGTCGAATCGCTGCCTCTTCTCTCTTATCCGGAATCAGGGGCTGAAAATAAGAAGCGTTCATTACGTAACATTACGTAAGCAAGTCTCATCAACATGGACACAAAAGCGTTAGTGTTTCAGTTCACTGATTCGCAGGTTCTAACGCCCCAAAGCAGAGCGGCTGCTTTTGAGATACGTCATAATACAAAGGCTTAGCAATTATTTTATAAGGATAGCTGTTATGAGCTCACATCCCCAATGCAGCTTTCATGTCCACTGGTGTCTGTCACAGGAATCCTGTGGTGCCTTGCCAGAATACTATACAGAAAATGTCGCCGTAACCCGGGAAAATTCGAACTCGTGGACTCACAGATCGTCGATGATTTTTTTTACCTCTGATGCACTCGGCCGATTCTTACACGGGGTTTGGCGTTCCAAATCAGGAGCTATTCGAGGTGACGGAGTGGAGGGTTCTGGAATATTCTGACCACCAAGGGCCTTAAAAAATGTCCCGGGAACATGGCACACATTTATTAAAGTTTTCAGCACACACAAAATCATGGAAACAGAATGGTGGGACAAGCAGTATTGTTGTCAAGATGACTGATGTCCAGGTACATGCGCGTTTTACCGATTGCGACGAGAAAGTTGCATGCGCATTTACAGCAAAGTTGTAAATGACTCTGACCCCGGATTTCTTCGTCTCCGTCGACAGAACAATCGACAGAAAACCATTCCACGAATTGCAGCTAAATGCGTCTATCTCCATTAGAATTACGCGTGCAAGACACACACCAGCATTCGTTTCAATAAGCAAAAGCGCAGAACAAGTGTCAAAACCACATAATAGATAATAAGGCGCGTTCGAGCAATGCGAAGCATGCAGCGTTCACCACATACATTTCCCCGTAAGGGTTACGCTTACATATGCTGCAGTTGACGGGAAGCGGTAGCCGTAGCAGACGAAGCAGGCAGTTACGTCACTTGACTTTCATATGTAAAAGAGGAGCCCCTTAGCAACTGAATCATTTCCCTTGTGTTGTGATAGCGCTATGGGAAGGCCACGCATATTTAGGACTCCAGAAGAACAGCGTGAGCACGATGAACGGCGGCGAGAACAGCAACGTCAATATGCACAACGGCGTCGCGCTCAGGCTTGGCAAGACGCAGCGGTTCCAGCCCAAAGCAATCCCCGCGCAGTATTTGATGCAGTGCATTGCTCAATCGTCCATTGCTACGTCACATTGGTTTATCGGAACAGGCGATACAACAGCTTCGCTGGCCAACCACTTGCACAGCGTGGATTGGCGCTCAATTTTCTTTCTTTTGGTTTTTTATGCTTTTATTTTGTTGTTGCTGCAACATACATGAAATAAATAAGTGATGTCTGAATGACTGCCACCGCGAGCTTAACTAATACGATCGGAGGTGCACGTAACAGCGCATTGTAATGGTTGCGGTGAAGCAAAAAAAAAAAAAAAGTTGAGTCTAGGCAGTGAATGTACAGGAATAACATGTACTACAGGTGATGGCTGGCGCATGGATGGCTGGCGCACCTGTAAGTTTTGAAATCATTGCGTTCGTGATATTGCTTCTTGTTTAGGGACCACCTCCAAGTATATGGCCCACGACTAACTTGTGGCGCTCCAACGTGCGAATCGCGCCCGTGACAGCCGAGTGACAATAGGGAGGTTGAGAACAGTTGTCTAGAGCTTAGGGTGCACCAACAAGCGACTGCTGTGCATTCGCGTTCTGCATGCCCCGCCAGGAAAGTGCTATCAGGTTTCCGGCTTGCGTTAGCGTCACGTGATTGCAGCGCCCTTACTGCACGCGGAAGAGAAATAAAAACATCAGAAAAAAATAAAGTAATGCAATACGTAAGATTTTACAGGATGAAAAGTAAACCTGAGGGTTTGTTATTTTTAATGAGGAGGCACTGACACGTTTTTGATATGTTCGTGGCCACGTTGGCCCGACGCAAAGCAGGTTCGGGGTACCCGCGCTATTTTATTTTAATTTAGCGTTAGGGGCGTGCGAAAACTCAAACACAAAGATACCGTCTGGGTTCGCCGCATGTGCTATGGCAAGATGTTAATCGTTAGGGGCCCCCTATACTTGGGGGGCCCTATTCTAAATCAGTCTAATGAAGGAAATAGGACGTCTGCGTGACGAAGAAGAAATGATAACGTTTGGCCGAGCGCGATGGAGCGATAACAAGAGCGGCGTCAAAAGATTAAAGAGCGCATGATTACGACAGTGCGACGACGACGGCACGAACACAGTGGTATTACAACGACGGAATGACGACCACGGCATGACGACGGCGAACTAAGGACAGCGGTCTGATGACGAAGGCATTAAGACGAGTAGTGAGGACAACAAATTGGCTACGATGAAACGACAATAAGTAACGATGATGGAACAATGACGACTGCACCATTGTATGTGACGACTACGTCATTGTATACAGCTTCATCGTGTGAGCGATGTGCGTGTCTCTTTACGTTTCTCCCTCGTTTTTCACGCGCCGATATTTGACGATCGTAAATAACCAACAAGCCAGAATTTCAGCTTTAGCGCGTAATTACAGCGGCATTGCGACGACGGATTGACGACGACGAAATTACTACGACGGAATTATGACGGCAGGTTATCGACGACGGAACGGTGACGAGGACAAGGCAACGAAGGAATGACGATCACGGATGACGACGACGAAATGAAGGCGACAAGACTATGACGACTGCATGGAGTGACGAAAACCGATTGATGGCGACTACATGAGGACGACGCAATGGCGACGACAACGTGACCACAACGGAACGATGACGTGGAGATGAACTAATGACGGCCATGACGATGACGACGACGCATTTGTGCTGAAGCTCGCGTCTGCGCTTACGTACATCGCGTGCCAGCCGGGGCCTCCTCGACATGCCCTATATCCGTTACTGGCTCATGGTGAAATCCTGCAGCAGCCAGTGCTCGGGGGCAAAGTGGGAGGAGAAGGAAAGAACGCGTGGCCTTCGAATCCCTTGTATTTTACCACTTGCGCTTAGTTACCCATTCTTGCGCGACATCTCGTATTTCATAGAGACGGGGCCACTGCCACTCTGAAGCGAACTCACCAACCCGTGACCAGCAGAACGCTACTTCGCCACCACGGTTAATCAGTGCAGGATAACGATGTTCCCGGCCCTTTCAGAAGAAAGGGGTAGACGAACGTTTATTGTGATTTTCGTTAGTCATATTGAACTTACAGGTACACGCAAGAGAACGCAATGCGTGGTGAAACCTGTTTCACCACCCTCTTTCTTTAGGATTCAGTCTTTTTTTTTTCCTTCTGGATCTAACTGCGGTGATAGAACGAGTACGTAAGGCAGGAATCCCAATGCGTTGCGGTTTTGCGCCTGCCATGTGACCTACCTCACATTGAAGGAAGGTGCTCACGTCACGCATTGCCCTCGGATAAACGGTAATAGATATACAATCGGCTACAAATACAACGTTTCGGGACGACGCGAGACGAAAAAGAAAGAAAAGAAGCAAGCAGAATTTTGTTGCATTCAGCATGCACAGCCAGGAACCAATTGAGGCACTACGACTCTCGAGTGGGAAAACTTTGTTGGGTCTTCTCAGATGGAAGTTGCGTGGCATATAACCCATGGCGGCATTCAGGGTTTTCTCGGTGGATGCTGCTCATAAATTTGTGCCCGATACAGTACAGGCACTCGCAACTAATATTTGAATTTGAAATACGTACATGCGCGTTCAATACGAGCTGCAACATGGATGCCTAGAGTCGCAAGGGCTTCAAGACTGCCACGCCGGTGGCAAAATGTATATTAAAATATGGATAACTGAACACCATTACGATTACAGGTATTTATTAAACGAATGTTTCTACACCACCGCCATCGTACAATCTTGGAGCCCCTTTGACCCCGAGCCCAGTGTTGCGCCTCATACGAAGGCGATCGCACGTGCTCGATTTGGAATGTTACACATACGAACTATACGCTCACATGGTTGATGTCACGAAATTTTCTGTACGAACATGAACCTCAGAGCATAACGAAAACAGATAATTAGGAAAGGCCCAGTTAAACAATCAATTTAGACCAGTACGTAGCTGTAGTGCTTATCATCTCCTGGCGTGCTTCCTAGCCATATAACTGAGGGACAGGAACGAAGATGTCCCGGACAAAGTGAATATTTTAAAGCACGCTTCGACATAATTACATAAAGCAAAATTTCCTGTATATCACTCCTAGATCTAGTTCACCAAACCCGTTCATAACGGCAGCACGGTTACATGCAAACCATTGACTAGTAACAAAAAGAATAACAAAAATAAAGCAAATTCCATGAAATCCACACCCTAGGTTATTACTCACATCCTAAATGGCAAAAACCTTGATTTATTCGCAGCGTTTACTGTTCGAACGCAACCTGAGTGCAAAAATATCTAGTAGCGATATCATAAACACAGACTGCCGCGCTGGTGCCTCAAACGCAATAGCGTCTTGATGACTACCTCCACTGCCGGCTTAATTCTACTAATCTTACTCAAGCGGGAGGACCCAAATGCTACTTGCAAGTATAAATTATGCCTGTAAAGTACATCTGACTCACGAAACTTCGCTGAGAGATCACTTACGATTGTGCGTGGCGAAAAGCTGTGCGGGTGAAGCTAGGCAGCAGAATCGAACGCGTCGACCTCTTCGTCTTTGCTTCAAGTGCTTGTGCTGCTCCTGCTGCAGATGATGATGACCATGATGACCTCGAACCATGTCGAATACACATTAGAAGGGAATTGCCAAAAATGAAATCGCGCAATCAAATAAAAAAATTATAATAAATAAATAAATAGAAGCGGCATCATGCAGACTTGTGCAACATTGCACAATCACAACCTAATTGTCAGCGAAGTTGTTTCTTCCGGGCAGTTGCTATAAGAGTTTCGGTGGCGTGTAGCTAATCACATACTTGAAAACGTTGCCCGTATGTGACTGTCCCGTTTGAAACCTTGTCCATATATCAAGCTTTCGAGAGCTTGATAAATAGTTTTTGCAAAGGCAGTACAATTCATCCACACGCATTTAACTACGCCAGGGCATTGGCCATAGCGCCTCGCATTGAAGTGCGGCACATTCGCAGTGACCCAAGTCGGTTCAACAGTTGTTTTCAAACACGGGTCCCTCAGCACGGCAGCCCATTGCTCTACCCAATAGACCACAGCCTGCCCAGCGACTAAAGTTGGCGGGAGAACGGTTAGATCATAGAAACAAACCCTAAAGTGGGGGGGTGAAGCAGCCAAAGAATTCTAATCGCATTAAAGAAGCGTCCCAAAACTGCGCAACAGGTTATGTGGGGCCGCCTTGGAGGACTTCTGCTTAAGTTTGACCGCTTACGGCGCTCTTTAAGGTGGACTCAATGCACGGCAAACGAGTTATTGTTATTATTATTTTTTTGCCGTATTATTTTGCATGATACGGCCGTCGCGGCCGGGATCGAAACCGCGATCTGGTGCTTAGCAGCGCTATAGCCACTGAGCTACCACCGTATGCTGGACAAAAGCTCGCTGCACTGTTACGACGCTCTTAATGTGGTGCGTCATAAATTCACGCTGTGCATGCTATATTTTCCTGTTATTTCCCCAAGAATATAGGCTCTAACGTCCCGAAACGTCCCGGTTGGTTAAAGGGGACGCCGTAAAGTGAACACTCATATAGTGGACACACAGGTTCCACTTGGGGACAACCGTAGAGGCGTTAACCGCTGCTCAGCAGTGGCAATCAGTTCTTGGAGTGCCTGTTCGAGAAGGCATGTATTTTGCTAATTTTGTTTACATTGTTGCGTGGCCTGATTTCGGTGCGCAAATTCGTGCTCGTGTGCGGGCACCTTCGTCAAAGTTAAAGTACGCGTACCTGTTTTCGCCAGATAAACTTTGTTTCGAGTGACGCTCTTGCATGTACGGTCATGTCTTTCACGTGGTTTCGCAGCTTTTCCGCCGTAATAAGCGAACCACACCCGCAGATGGGACCGACGGCTTTAGTGCTTTTTCAAAATGTCCCGCGTTCGTGCTCCTTAAGTACAGGGCACCCATTTGTGTACCCTGTACAATGTCGAAGACCGACAATAAATAACAAAAATAAGAATAGACATACACGCAGCGGTAGCTCAGCGGTTATAGCGTTGCCCTACTGCGCTCGAGGTGCGGAGTGCCACATTCCGACGGGGTCGGAGTGGGAAAAACGCACGTGTGCCATGCATTACCAGGGTACATGTTAAAGAACCCTAGAGCGTCAAAATGAATCGGGAGTCCACTTCTTCGGGGTACCACATAATCAGATCGTAATTATGGCACGTAAAACCTGGCAATTTAAGTTCATAGGCGGATCAGTGCAGGGAGTGTCTCGTTCCCTGTGCCCCGCGATAGAACAGCTTTCAATGCATTCCGCTATCATATTCACCGAATTCGAAAACTAGTTTCGTCCTAATGTGTGAATCACCTCTTTTTCTTATTTTTAGTGCAATGGACTCGTGTATCACGTGACTATACATAACCACTGATATTTGTTACTCTAAAGCGCAATCACGTTTCACGCACCATTGTGCATGTCTTATCTGAATTCGTTGTAAAAATAAAATTAAATCTTGCAACAACGTTCACGCGTAACGCCACCGTCCCTCGAAAGCGACCGCAGCTCCCAGTGTTGACAGGTTCTCGCGTGTCTATCGAGCTCAGATCATCTTGAAATTGCTATCTCGCATGCAAACTTAGTTTCACAAGTACTGTCTTGATATTTTCGAGCGTGATCACAGGAACGCGTGGCTGTCAGCGCGAGGCAGAATTATTGTGCTCATGCGTGACGAGAGTAGCCTTCTTTGGTGCGCATTACGTCATCGGAGTGCTCGCGTGTCGTCTGCTAGGCGTTTTTCTTTCCTTCAGTGCGGGTCGCAATTGACTCACAGGCAGGACCACGGTGCTGCCATTACGAAAACATTACGAAAGTTGAACTCGCCAAATAACGTACGTTGTCATAGCGCACGTAAACCACAGAATCCCAGTAACATTCAAAGCATGCGCATTGATGACAGCGCCATTTCTTTACAGACGTAGCGCGTTTATGTTTGGCTGCCAGCAATAAACTAAGTGTCTATTGTTCGGCCGGAACCATGTCTGCGATTCCACACCGAAGTAAAGTGTACACAATCGGCACAAAGTCCATGTCTGCCCTGCGATTTCCCAATTTTTCGCAAACGAACGATGACCTATAAACCCTAGCGGTAGATCAAATCGAGGTTCCACCAATGTTCCTTTCATGCGTCCAGGTATACGTTTTCCAGAGGCCAATGCTTTGTTTCTCGGCCGTAAAAACTGGGCATAGCAGACGACGAGCACGGTGGCGTGACGTCATGCGCGTGAAGTAGTAATTCCGTTACTCTGCACCCACTGAGAATGCGCGAAACTTTCTTCGGCGCCACCGTTAGACTGCGCTTGTAGTACCGAATGCCACGGGCCCTCGCGATCAAAAGGACCGAGACACTACCTGTGGCCACCCGGGTGGCGCGTCATTCGCGGCGTTGGACGAGCGGCGACTGATCCTGCCACACGAATTTTTCTCGCCTCGTGTGCGCCGCATTTCCTCCCCGCTGCCAAGTATGGCGAACGAAGATCGCTTCGCGCGACTGCGCTCCGAACTGGACAAGCTTACGGAACAGGATTTCCAGAAGCTGCGGGATGCGTATCCGCACAACTTGTCGTGGTTTCCGCACCTTTCGACATCGAGTGGTACAAGCAGGACAGACGCAGTCATTGAAGCACTTCGCAAAGTACCGCTGAGACAGGATGTGATCCTTCTGACGTTTACTGCATTGGTGCGAGGTCTGCTGAAAGGTAAGCAGTGCAATTTTTTTTCTTAGCGTGTCTTATCTGCTGACGCGACGGCCGCGCCCCTTCTGGCGCAGGAGCGAACAGCCGCGTTTGTAGAGCGTGCTGAACTCAAACACGAAGGGGCGAGAACAGTCACCGACTGCAACTCGGACGACCACTGAACGTTTAAGAAACGTGCTCGCGGGCCTGCAGAGCTGTTTCCAACTATGGTGTTGGGCTGCTGAGCACGAGGTCGCGGGATCAAATCCCGGCCACGGCGGCCGCATTTCGATGGGGGCGAAATGCGAAAACACCCGTGTACTTAGATTTAGGTGCACGTTAAAGAACCCCAGGTGGTCGAAATTTCCGGTGTCCTCCACTACGGCGTGCCTCATAATCAGAAAGTGGTTTTGGCACGTTAAACCCCATAATCTATTTTTCTTTAGCTGTTTCCGACTTGGCGGCGGTGGCCTTCGTTTCGGCCGACTGATGCACCCCGTGTATTACGTGAGCTAACCTGAATTAGTCTGACGTTTGTAACATATTATTCGGTAATGAAAACTGACTTAAGAAGACTTATGCCCCTGAGCTATCTTCAGGTCTCGGGAGTGTGTAATGCGGTGTAACATTACACTGGTAGAGCTAAGGAACAGGGATAACGCCTCTTACTCCCTCTTATTGAAAAAAAAAACGGGAATAACTTGAGCTAGCGGGACGTACGCTCGATAGTGCAGCTACGAAAGAAGATTGCGCTGACAAGCGAGTCGCACGTACAGGTGCGGACAAAAGCCGTTAGCAGCACGGGAGGTGTGGTCGAACTGTACACGGTGCTCAGCGATTGAAACGCGATACATGGGACATCGTGGTGGCCGGTACTTTCTCGGCACCGGCGAGCGTTGGTGATACTGAGATGATGTATTTTTGCGTCACATGAAAGCGGGAACGGATCGCAACTGTGTTCGGCCTCTTCAGTGAACACCCAGCGATCGCTGGTGGCGCAAAAGGCGCCGGCTGCCATGCTGTCCAAGTATCGCGTTTCAATCGCTGGGCGCTGTACCTCAGTGTTCTCTAGCCGTGTCGGCTGGAAAGTGGATGAAGCGCATGTGCTTATAGGCTGGCGTTCATAGCCAGTTCTCATCTACGCGTTTGTCTCTATCCGTGGACCGAAGCAAGGTTCGCAGCCTCCACGACTCAACACTCGATAAAGCGTGATGGCACCGATAGCGCTGCTGTTTGTGTGTTTAGCAAGCGCTAAACACGGCTCCGTGACACGGGCAAGTATATTGTTACGTGTAGCTGTAGCCTAGTGCTATATACATTTATTCATTGCAGCTTCACCTCCAGAGGCTGCACTGTCTAGTTTTCCGGTCGGGGGTGCGGCGAGTAGGTCGGAGAAGGAGCACGGCGTGACGGGGGCGAACGAGATTGACGACGGGAGGGAGAAGGCGAGCGGGGGAGTAGCGGGGTCGTATGAAAGGTGTCGCAGGGTCAGATGATGGAGCGGGCATAGAAGGGGCGAAGGAAAAGGACGTGCTAGAGGGGCGAGGGTGGTAATCAGGAGAATAGCGTATCGGAGAAGTCCAGCGGCTGCGGCAGTGGCGAGCGACATGTCCAATGCGTCGGCAATTAAAACAGATCGGCTTGTCGTCCACGGTTCGCCATTCGGAGGGGTTGCGCTGGCCGTAAGAGGAGTAAGAAGAACGCGGTGGGGACGTGCGTGGAGAAAGAGGTTCCGAGCGTATGGAACGAATGGATTGCAGGCCGACGTTGGACAACTCTTGACGGACGACGGCCTGGATCAAGGAGATTGTCACCGGAGAATGATCAGGCGACGTGAATGAAGGGGCCGCCGGTTGTGCCGCTTCGACCTCACGACGAATGATGGGGGGTCAAGTTATCACATCGTGACGGCTGGTGGAAGAGGTCGTCACAGAATGATGTAGCAGCTGTGTTGGGAAGTCGCGTGATGTGCTGGGACACCCGGCGGCTTTTAGCATGCTCGAGACGGCGGCCCTCCTTGAGGATCGCATCGATACTGGTGACGTTTGTAAACACCAGTAAATGGAAGGCGTCGTCAGCAATGCCTTTGAGGACGTGATTAACCTTATCGTCCTCAGACAAGGTCGGGTCAGCCTTGGCACAAAGGGCCAAGACGTCGAGAATGTACGACACGTAGGACTCGGTCGACGTCTGGACACGTGTGGCAAGGGCTTTTTTGGCAGTGACTTGGCGACCGAACGGATTGCCAAAGAGGTCGCGGAGCTTCTCTTTAAAGAGATCCCAGCTCGAGATCTCCTCTTCGTGAGTCTGGAACCATGCAAGTGGTGCTCCGTCGAGGTAGAAAAGAACGTTCGCGAGCATAATAGTTGGATCCCACCTGTGACTGGTGCTGACACGTTCGTATAAGCGGAGCCAGTCGTCAACATCAGGACTGCCGACTCCGTTGAAAACACCAGGATCCCGAGGGGGGGGGAGACGGCGACGTAGGTCGGGGCTGCAGGCGGAGGCGGTGGCGTAGATGAAGTGCCGCCAGCCGGAGCCGAAGTTGCAGTGTCGCCGTCGCGACCGCTGCGAAGCTCCATGACGGGTACGGGGAACGTCCACCTCCACCAAATTAATGTTACGTGTAGCTGTAGCCTAGTGCTATATACATTTATTCAGAGGAAGCTAACGGAAGGCCACCATTGTTGTTGTTGTTGTTGTTGTTGTTGTTGTTGTTGTAGCCTGCGATGCGTGTGGCTCCTACCCACGTTGGGGGATTGGCCAAGAAATGGGTGGATTATTCGAAATTATTGTGGAGCATAAATTTCCTAATAGCTATTGAAATAGCATTGAATAGCGCTTAATTACCTGCTAAATAAAATCAGGAAGGTCATATTGAATGGGTAATAATTAATTTAAAAGTAACCATGGCGACGCTATATCAAGCGGGTCCACGTCGTCTTCCTCTTCGTCAGTGCAGCCACACTGTGGTGGCTGTTTCGTAGCAATATGTACGCCATCGGGTGGCATCATGCGAGCGACCGTTTAGCTTTCCCGCAGAAGCTGCGAACGTGGTCGATGGCTGCTCGATCCATTGGAGAAGCAGCAAATCGAAGGGAGTGAACCGGCTGTGAGCGCCGGTACCGCTCCCCCACCCATCCACCCACCCCGAGTCTGCTATGCGGCACTGGGGTTCGACCACAGCTCTTGTTTTTCAATCAATTTTGTCCGTACCGCGTACAGTGCTTAGCGGCAAAAACGCGATACAATGAGCGCAAGACGGTCTGTGCGCTCGGTGATCGCTGGGAAGCCGAATGTCATATTGCGCTACAAAGGCTTTGGCATTCACCCCGTACCCCAATGCGTCAGAACAATATCCAGAACTTCTTCGATTTAAGGAGCGATACTGCGTGGCGTGCTATTATGAGGCTCTTTAAATGATATACGAGCCGAAATATCGAACTTCAATTCACAAAAATAAAAAAAAAGCATTAAACAGGCAAACACTTGGCAAACCGCTTCAATGAGAATATCGCAAGTCTTCAGCTCGCTCGATAGTAAGGCTTGCTAGCTGTTTGGAACCGTCAAGCGCGAACAGTGGACGTTTTCAGCCTACAACACTAAATGAAGCTTAAGCTATTTTCATGTCGTTCAAGAAACGTCCTGGCACGTGACACTGGTAGCCTTCAGATAAAGCCAATCAAGTTCGCTATTGACATGTTGCTCTCAATGCTTGCCTTTACATATAATGTTTTGCTGTCTAATGGGGTATTTTTGTCAAGTATGCAATGCGCAATAGCGAATATTTTGTTCAAATGTGGTGATAGAAACCTCTTAGATTATCGTCCGGTGTCAGTGCTTCCAATCATTTCAAAGTGACAACAGAAAGTTGGCCGCATAAGGGTCGCGTCATTCTGCCTGAAACATTCTGCGTTGACGAAACCGGAACTGCAGTTCCGGTTTCGTCAAGGTATATCAACATTAATGTCTCAACACGAAGTTATAGTGTTCACCGGTTTCGAGCAAGAAATAGTAACACTTGGTATCTATATTGACTACTGTAAAGCCTTCGATAGAAGTAATCATATCGCAGTGCTCGTGCAAATGGAGCACTACAGATATCGCGTCCTGCCTCTCCAGCGTCTTATCTTACTTGACGACACGAAAACTATACGTTAGTACTGGGGGTGAGCAGTCGGGTTTAGAAGCAGGGGTTCCACAAGGGAGTGTATTAGCCCCTGCGTTTTTTAAACATCAATGACTTAAGAAGCATTAGTGATGCAGCCCAGTTCACAATTTTTGCTGATCAATCCGTTTCTTCCACTCGTATGACACAAGAAATTTACCACGCGCTACGCAACATATCCCTATGGTCTGAAACAAATACATTAGACATAAAGGACCAAATAAAACACACGCTGCTTTGTTTGCCCCTCTATGATGCTAGAGCGTAAAGTGGAGACGAAGATGTGTTGTATCTGACGTAAAAACACTGGGGTAAATTTTATTCGTCATTTGAAATGGAATGAGCCCATAGAGCATGTAACAGAAAACATGGCAGCTGCACAAGGCATACTTTGCAAATTACGAGGCACTGGTCCCTAAAAAATAAAGTTCTTGTTGTACAATGCAATATTCGGTGAATGGACGGATGGGAAAACTTTATTGAGAGTCCTGAGGTACGCCATTATCGCGCAGCGGGCCGCTCCCTCGTTGGGACGGGCAGGCCGCGGGCCTGGCCACCACATCGTGGCCTCTCTGGACGGCCCAGATTTGGTCCCCGTATATTCGATTTCCACGAAAATGACTGCAACCTAGTGTGGAGAATGGCATCTCAAAGTACATCTGTAAATTGTCTTTCCTACAAAAAAATGTTGCTCGAATTTCCTATGACGCTCACACTGGGCCTTCATTTTCGGTCTTTAATGTTGTCCCGTTTATTAGACTGCCTCACTTCAACCTCACAATAAGAATATATGTACAGAGCTTTGTAAAGTGATGTAATCTGCAGTTTTTCCAACCTAAGGTTGTAGCTTAACAAAAGTGCATTTATTAAAAACTCACTTACGCAGTACCCTTTTTCACGAACTCAAGGTCACAGCAGGCTACGGTGATGTATACCGATGTTGCTAAATTGCTTTATTTTTCAGAATGCAGACATACATACGACTTCTCGGCGAAACTTAAAGAACTTTGTATGTGCTGAATAGATGGGCATAAAGCCTGAATGCCAGCTTTTTCTTATATCGCTTTCTGTTAGATTCTGGACGCGATCTGTCTGATCTGCGTGGAAATCCTGAATTAACGTCCTGCTTTCAGTGCAATACGATGTGTTCCGCTATGTTATATGGTGCTTTTCAGACCATACTGGTTTTTTTATCAAGTAATGAGCGCAGCGAACGTTGCGTTTTTGCATAAAAGTTCCTACGCGAGGCGAGCATACTTTCTCTCCACTAACGGGAGCTTCAGATGACTAACAAATTTCTTTTTGTGCAGCGCCTGCCTCGTTGCATGCTTAATGCACGAAAAGCTGACACGAGAAATCATTGCGGCTGAAAATATTTTGCGATTACGTTTTGAGTGCATACGCACCCTATCTGCTAACCTTTCTGATAAGGATCTTAGGAGGGAACGATTTGCGCATGCGCGGTAGCTTTGTGCGCGCGTATAGAATCGTGCTCTGGAAAATAACATTTGTTGGCAGTTTGCGCTTTGTGTGTCTTGTCCTTTTGGTTGTCTGCGCTATACAACCCGAAGATATTGTATCGAACTTTGTTGCGCGGTAACCAGCGTACACGCGGCGTCCGTCCGGCGTCCGTTCTAATGCCCTTCTGTCTGCGCCAGCGCCGCGGTGCGTCCATTGCGGGCGCTGTATGAAACGCTCTCGAAGTGTTACGGGGGCGTTTCTATATAGTGCGCTCGCTAATCTCTAGCACGCGTCGAGGCGCCCTTCTGCAGGCGTTCGCTGTCGTCTGGAAGGCCCGTCGTTCGCTCTCGGCCCAGCATGCGATTGCTCCCGTAGGTCGGACACCGTTCGCGTATTGCATTACTTCACTGCTGTCAAGATGGACCAGGAACGATTGACAAGCTTACGTCTACGTCTGAATCAGTTGACGGAGCCAGAGATGAGATCACTCGCGAGCGAGAAGCAATCGTGGCTTCCTCCAGCACAGAAGATCGCGAGGAACGCCGCCCCGGCCACCGTAGTCGTGGAGGCTATGCGCCAAGTCGATTCGAACGACGAGCTTCAGCGACGCGTCGCGTGGCTCTATTGCTGGCTGCTCGCAGTGCGACGGCGCGTCGGTTCCTGGCGGATTTTTCACATCAAGAAGCCCGATGCCCTTCGCGACTACGACGCCGTTTTCGAGGTCTCTGCTTCGGAGTTGAAGACTCGTAACTGCGAAGTGGCGCTGGAGCGCGTGGTACAAGATGGCGACGCTTACGCGTGCCTTCTGACCAAGGACCAACGGTACCCGTCTCCGGAGCTGCAAGAGGTCTACTTGGTCACGTGGCGCGACAAGCCGCTTCTGGCCGTCAGTGCGCCGGGCTTGTTGCGACGCCGAGTGAACGAAGCTTTGGACGCGGCGCTCCCGGACGTTCCGGTCAGGATGCTGCCGGTCTGTCGCGAGCCCCTCGACACGGCGTTGCGGCAGGGCCTCGAACTGATCCGGGGCGCCCCACTGCGCCGTTTCGCGCAATCATCGTCGCCCCAGATCAGTGAGTCGCCGAAGCAGAGTGTGCCAAAGCTGTTCGCGTGAAACTCTGCACGATGCCGTCAACGCGGTCCGCGTACACTGTGAACTGTCCCACCGCAAACTTATGATCATGAGATTTTACCGTGCCAACTGTGTTTTGAGCATTTTATTTGGCAATCAAAGGAATAAAAGGAATGAGTGACGTTTCCGGTGGACGCCCTCGTAATGAAATCGGGCATTTGATTGCGATAGCAATTACGCGCTCCTTCCTTGATGGTCGAGAGACGGCGCGCTGTGCACGTTTTTGTTATCGCGTGAGTGTGAATTTCTGCTCTGGTTAGCTAATATGGATTAGTACTTACGTGCACAATCGAGGCGCGTTCAGGGGCGCATAGACAACCCGCGTGCCGATGCACCTGTGGTTCGAGGTCACGGGATCTGCCACGGAGCGAGAGCGATAAATTAAGATGACTGGTCTCTTGTTTGATAAGCATGTTATGCCTGCAAGGACGCGAGCTACGCGCTGTCCATACGGCGACAAAAAGGGAAAAAATGGCGGATTCCACTCACTGTGGGAATCGATGTAAGCGAAGTTTCGTACACTGTTTACTTTGATTGACGATAATTAGCGGTGACGTTATCGGTGGACGGGTAATTTCTTCAGCGTTCACTCTAATACGAGAGTGGTCAGTTGACGTCATGTATACACGTCAGCTTCCGTGCACCACTGCTGTTTCTCAGCGTGGTCCACAGAACACACAGGGAGGCGTGTTTGCTTGAGCCGCTGTTGTGAGCCATTGTTCGTGATCTGAGAAGGTTGAGCATTATCATTGCCTCGCATAGCATCGCCGTAAAAGTGTTGCTTTCGTTCAACGATGGGGCTGTACGTAATTTAATTATAACTGCATGTGCACGTGATATAGTACATTCGCCTTCTGCACCACGTTTCGCTAGGCAGCGAAGACGCTCCAGTTCCGCACGAGGCTTCTTTCGGGCCTGGGTGTCCTACGCGCTAAATGCACGTTTTGGAGCCATTTTGCTGGTGCGTGTTTGTATGTGCGTTCTTCTGCATACGTGGCCAGCATGCTGTTGAGACGCCAGCCCCAAGCGCTGTCTTAAGCCTTTGGACGAACGTAAGGCTTACACTATTACAGCCCAGCAGTTGCTGTGCTTATGACACAGCCCTTGCCAAACGCACAAGAGCCTCCCGCTGCACGTATGTTGGGACGAAAGGCAAAGAAAGCATAGCAGAGTGTCGGTGCAGACCAGTTGGTGATTCATGATTTAGGTAGTTGCCGCAAGAAACGCGAGTCTTGAAGAAAGGAACAGCACGAAGCGGTTTTCTTCAAGCGGATTTCTTCGTATCGTGTGTTCCTTGCGGTAACTTCCCGCATGACACAGTGCGCATTGACATCTCCGCAAAATATTACTTTTGTGTATTTCTGAAAGAGGCCAGTCAATGTGGAAAGCGAAATATTTGTAGGAGGTTGTGGACAAACAGTGACTATGGTGATATTTACTCGACCAAACCGAACTTCACATGCTGCGTATTCTGGGATGTCTGACGTTGCGGCACTTAACACTGACGGCAGGTCTCTTCAAGCAAAGATCATCGCCCTGCCTGGTCCTGAAGATCTAGATGACATATAAATAACGTAGTTAGCTAGTCTAAAAGCGTTGTATATACCGGCCTCTGTAACACATAACACTGGAAAGGAGAAATGGGCCACCAGTTTTTTTTTTTTTAATCCGCACACTTAGAGCGAAGGCTATTCGCGTTCCACTGGAATATGGCGACATTTTGATAGCAATTATTCATGCCCCGCCTGTGCAGTAGTTGATGTAGTGTTTTGCAATATCACTTGTTCCATCGCCAATACGGCCTTGATCTACGGGAGGTTAATAGCCTGTGGAATAGCGGCAACTATTGCTTTTAAAGCACAAAAAAAACATAGGTTTGACAAGTTCAGCAATACATAGACGCAGAGGCGTTCGTCTGTTTCATTACTGACTGGTTGCGGTGTGCTCTTATTCTGTCGTATGTTAGCCATGCGGTTGCTCTTCTGACGAGATCCCTCCTGAACTTCCTCTCGAGCTTGATCTTGGCTTGGTGATGCCCCAAAACTTTGCCCACGGTGTTGTGGTCCCCTTGCGAAACGACTATTCGACACGGACTAGGAGCACTGGATGTGTGCCAGTCTCTCTGTGCTCGTTTTCAGTTAACATCTTTGATGCCAGCTTGCGTGACTGAGTAAGAACCAGCAGGTGTCTTTGAAGCGTCTGTTGGTGTGTCTTTGACGTCAAACGTCTTTGACGCTAACTTGTGTACCTGTGCACGTGCCGCTTGGAATGTGTCGCCCTACAATCGCAAAAGGTACCCCTTACATTTCTCCGATGCTGATCTAAATCGAAGCCACGTGACAAGGACAACGCTTTAGCGAGCTGCACCACGAATGCACCGGGTATTTGCCACTCTTCAATGCACCTCTCGCCAACTTGGCTCACCGTGTGTGGGCCAGTGGGTACAGGAGCCATCTATGTAACAATTCTCAGCGTTCGCACGCACCGGCGATCCACGGTTCTGGTCTCGGAGGCCACGCGCGGGCTTCTCGGCAGCGCTACTAGATGGCGTAGCGTGTTTAGAGAGAAGCGCGAGAGGAGCCCGGCTGCCGCTTGACGCGTTTCTCGGCGTTCACCGCGCACCGGCGCGCCATGCATTTCGGAGGCCATGGGCATGCTTCCCGACGGTGCCGCTAGATGGCGCCGGGTGTTCTTAGGGAAGCGCGAGAGAGGAGTCCCGCTGCCTTACGCGCCTCGTACATAACGTTTCGACGTTGGAAATGAGTTGTCAATATATTGATTCATTGCTAAAGCATTACCGTCGACACTCGTGGTGAGATAGGTTCTGACGATTTTTTTCGTATGAGTACTTTGTTTTGCTTCTTCAATTGCAACCGTGTGATCAGCTGCGACTTGCGACTATTATACATGCATAACGGATGATGACAGCTGAAATTCGGCAATTACCCACAGATTCAGAGGTTTCAAACGCAGCATGATTCCATAGAACGCAAGCAATAGCATTTTTTAGCACTCAGACACTTGCTTCACGTTATTCCTCAAAATTTTCTAGTACTCGGCGCTCCTGAAAGTATTGTAATATTCTAGAAGACGCCCAAGGTCGCATGTTAACACGGCGCTGGCAAGTACGCGACCTTCATGCAGGTCCGCTACTACGCTTCCGCCCCTTGGTCTACCTCCGCAGTACTGATTTGTGCAAAACCCATGCAATAAGCCAGCAGTGTCAGGCTCGCCTGAACGAGCCTACGTTTACTTATGTAAGCCCCTTTAAACAGTCAATGTATCTATTAGACAACGTATTTTGTGAAAGGTCAGAACCCGGAGCGTTATGACGCTTTCAAATTGGTATCGTGAAAAAAGTGAAACGTGCATTTTGTGAGGCCTATGCAAATCCTCTGAAGGAAACAATTTCCTCATCATGGTTACACAGCCTCCGCGTGGTACAGTCAATTTTTTCGGGTTACACATGCCTTTTGAATAATAAAGGGTATTTAGACGGCTATTTTCAAAGCAAATGTTTTAACTTCGAAGTCGCTAAAATGTCGCTAACCGTATTCTCATGTTGCTAAAGAGTCACCTGCAGTTAAATTGAAAAATTTGTCGCTAGGCACACATGTGGCTAAATCTAGCGAAAAATTGCTAATATGGCAACCATGCCGATTCTACAAGCAGATTGGTGAAGATGTGGCTGTGGAACAAGTCAGCTGAGCAAACCTAATGTTCTTTTGCTCGTTTTTTTTTTCTTTTTCAGGGCAACCTGGTGACAAGCGTGAGAAGCGAGTGGCCCCCATGGGCGAGGAAGCGTCTCAGCCTGGCTCCTCAAAACGTACTTAGATCAATTATCATGCGTAGTACGTAATTAGGTAGATTAAAATTGCAGATAAAGTATTGTATTAAGCTTCATGCTCAAGTATGCTTTTCAGATGGCACAAATTCAGATAGAGGTCTTGAATGAAAAAGTGTCTTACCTTGCCGAGTAAAGTTTACTGCCTGGATTTTCTGAAATTGCGGGTCTCTAAACTGAATTGCTTCACTTGGGCCCAAATTCCTCTTTCGGATGGTATGGCCTTGCTTAAGTATAGGATCAAAGGATTAAAACCTAGTGGCTTGTTATGCATAAGGTGCTTCACTGCCTGGCTCTTCGTAAAATATATGGGGGCTGTAAAGTAAATTGTCAAATCTTGAAATTTGTGCCAGCTTCTGGTTGTAGTGTCTGATCACAAATGGGTGACATTCTCATGGAAGAAATTCCAGTAGATTATGCCTTACAGGAAGTTTCACAGCCTGGCTCACAGAGTGCGTGGAACTAGAGTCGAGAATTTTGTCTCGTGTGAACATATCTGCCAAAGTCTCTCTGCACATGGCATATCACGAATTGAAAATGCTGCCATGGAAGGAATTCCAGTGCATTGCACTCCTCGGGAAGCTTCGGAGCCTGGCTATTCAAACAGTATGCTGGGGCTGCATTTGAAAAGTTCGCATGTCGAAAGTGTTTTGACGAAATAACTTTGCAGAAAGCGTTCCATCGGATCACCATGCTGAAATGGAAGGGACGTTGCCTTATTCCCCTCTCTGTGAAGCTTCACAGTCTGGTTCTTCAGAAGGTATGCGGGAAGCGGGACTCGAAACAACCGTGTCTTGAATGTTTGCGCCTCAATGCTTCTTGCAGACAGCATGCCATGGGCCAACGGTTCGGCTGAGGCAAAGGTCGCAGCGGTTTCCATTACAGATGAAGCGTCGCAGCCCACCTGTTCTCAACGTACGTTAAAGCTCGACCATGAAAGCGTATTGACATTTCTGTCCTAAGCCTTGTCGCAGGTAGCTTGGTCTGGATTGATGGTTTCAATTTATAATTCACCATGTCACAAGACATGTGACAATATAAGAGTATCAGTATAGTATTCAACTGAGACAGTTGGTTCATAGCTAAAACTATTTTGGACACCTGAACTGGAAACGCGTACAAGTGTGTGTTTAGTTATGTCAAAATGCTACTTTTCCGCTATATACAATGATATACTCGCTCTTCTGTTTTGTCTGTGTTGTGATATGTCTGTGCGACCTTGTGAGACCTATCTTCATCTGATCGAACCAATGCTTCTCTAAAGGTGATAAAGTCGAAGAAGTTGAGGCTCTGTATTTCTGCCTCATTTTCTCCGTTTTTATTGACTACGCTTCATGCATTAGGCGATAGGAGGCTTTTAGTAAACAAAAATATAACTTTTGTAATTTACTGAATGACTCGATGGAAACAGAAGACATATTTGGAACATTCTGCAGTGATGGTTTCTCCGATTCTAATATATTTGGACCGCGCCCTCTTCACGCGTGATACATATCACACACGCGGCTTGTTCTTCGCGGGTGAAAAATCTTTCCTTCCCTCCTTACTACAGACAAATTTCTAATCCAGACAAATTCTGGGGCTTTTGTTTCTGCGAGCCACAACAGTTTCACGTTTCGCGGAGTTAAATTCTCATCAAACTTTATCTGCTTGTCTAAAATCCATGTGCTTGCATATACTTACTTACCAGTTATACCTTCGTAGATATCATAGCAAGTCTAGTGAGCAAACCAGGGGCTTTGTCCAGACGAGGAGAGATAATTCATATTTTGAACGTCATCTATGGGGCGCGCCCAGGTTGAGCTTCGTAGTTCGATCAACCACTTTGAAAATGACTAACCTAACCGCTACCTTTCACTTGGTTCCTTTCCTGAATGAGATCTAGGATCGCAACAGAGTATATATCTTTCCCTAGGCCGCTTCTCAGCTACGTGGTTCAGAAATTAGGCGGAAGTTAAGGTTTAAAAACTTGCACCTGAAGGTAGGTTCTGAAATGCCTATTGCAGGGAACATGCCGGGGTCCGAGGTTCAAGACTTCCCTGATGACACCCCTGTAGATGAAGAAATGTGTGACGTTGAAAGCCATCCAGGTACAGAATACATGACGCGTCATATTGGGGACAATTACTGCAAAAAAAAATTACTTGAGTTACGCACTGTTCAACTTGAAGAACTTGTCGAAATACTGATTGCTCAACAGTTACCGTAAGGGAAGCTACGTTCTAGTAATATTGTTTTGTGGTCGATCATTTCCGCCTTCTTGTGTGCGTCTGTAAACTCGCTGTCGCTCTCGGCGTGTTTATCCACAACAGATTAACAAAATTATGCGTGGCCTTGAATTATTATTTTTTTTTTTACCACAGGTTCGTCACATGAAAATCCCGCTAACGTCTTCGCCGTGGAATCTGAGGAAAGTGACTCTACTCTTCCGGAACCTCAGGTCAGTAATCACTCATCTGCAGTAAAAGAAAAACATTCCAGCATTCATCTATATGCATTCCAGCATGCATCTACGCAAACAGGCGCGCACCGCAAAGGCAAAAAAAAAATCACTAGAAACAGGTGCTCGCGACTATTGTGGCGCGTGTTTTTAGCGCATCCGTAAGTGACAATTAGGCACCTACCGGCCCCTAAACAACCTGTTTTTCATGTGGCTAGACTGATCGGTAATGGGGGCCTGTATTTTATTTGATGGGCCGATGTTTGTAGTTACTAAAGTTACCAGAACTTTAGTGAAAGTGAAAGAGAGTGAAAGACAAGGGCCAAAATGCAATAAAGTAATTCGCAAACCGTGTCCTGACCTAACGTTGACGTACACGCCCGACGATGTTGGCGGGAAATTCAAAAATAAAAATTTTACCGACATTCTCTCATCCAGTAATAAGCCTATTGCCGCGAAATTAGCTGGAGTGGGGCTTTTCAAGAACACTTTATGGATGTAAACTGCCTCAGTGCTTCTCTTCAGTGTCCCTCTAAGCAGCATTTCGTAACCTCACTCGAATACATAGCCTGCACTGCTGATTACGGCTTCCTGACAAAGGGTAGACAAATGGATCAGTTTGTAGATGTTCATAGCTAATGGTGCGCACAGAAGACACAGGAACAAGTCTGCGGATCACAGCTACTGTGAGAATTGGTTTAATGGACACTTTCATTGGTGTTTGAGAAAAATTTTGGGCCTGTTTGATTATCAGCCCCTGAAAGTTCCGGACTGCTTGGGACTGCTGTCCCGCATTCAATTTTCTCGAACAGATTTAGAAGCTCCGCCCACCAGTCCGAGAGCTGCCAGAATCGCGTTTGTTTTTCACGGACCGGAAGTCACGGAATGTGCACGGACTCTCGGAGCTGTCAGCAGATTTTCGCTTGCGCAAGCAGCTATCAGACGAGGGATATCATAAAAATATGCGTGCGGCGTTTGACACCACTTGTGAAACACGCCGCGTGCTTCTGCGTACTTTGCGCATTCCACACGGCAAATACTGTGCACTCAGCTATCGCTTCTGTTATATCGTTATATTGTGGGCCGTTGTGCTAGTTTTTCGCGAGTGTTCTAATTGGGTAGCTTTAGTCTTCGTGTTTTTCTTCATGTGTTTTCACGAAATCTATCATGCTCACTGCTATATGCGTAGTAAACCGGTAAATATCGCTTTTCAGATTAGGGAAGCTGGTGTGTGGGGAAGCGTACCATACTGAATGCGGCTATTTCACGCCGGTAGCCGGAGTGGCATAGCATCGGAGCTTCACCGATTTCTGTTGACACATGTGTTGATCCCTTCTGTTAAGCGTGAGCGTCTGCTTTTTGACGTGCAGAATCTGTAGACGGTGTACGCGCGTTCCGTCCCGGACAGGCGTCGGTAGTTTAATTATTAGACGGCTTCACAAGCTTTCAGGATATCGGCGGGTGCCTTCTGCATGAACAGCGACGTGGTACGACTGCGATGTTGCTTATATGTTCATGTGGGAATTCCGCTTAAATTTCACTGGCCATCGCGCAGTCGACAGGATTTGAACCTGTGCGGAGATATATACATATAATATATTGCAGAAGCGCAGGTACACGTTGAAAAGCAAGAACAAACCTTAGTTTCGACGTTTCAGTCACGGTCCGGATGAGCGCTTCTCCTAGCTGTAGTCTCTCTCCTTACTGAATTATTTTGCGCGACAATCTTCCATGTCACTCTTTTCTCTCTCCGCTAATGCGACGCGCACTTCACCTCCTTTCCACTTTTGCAGGATCGGAGCCGGGGTTTTTCGGGTGCTATCATCTGCCTGCGCTATACGCGCCTTGTGCCTCTGATGTCGCACTCGGTGTGTGACGTGGTAGCACTTGCACAAAATGCGAAGCGGTTTGACACACGTGGATAGACTTTTCTTTAGCAGGGGATAGTTTCATTTCCTTCACACGTGAATAGATGGTATCCAGAATAATCCGCCCCCCTCGAATACACCTTTCTCTCCATTTTTTTCCTTGGGATGCCACGATGCAGCGTAGAGGCCAAACTTCCTGCAATCTTACATTCTCGCCACTAGTTCCCTATGCTAAAATGGCCTTTCTACGTGAGCATAGTGTCACGTATTTAGTAAAAACGTTTGCCTGAATTGATTTAAGTCATATGTATTTGCGCAGGATAGGCTTTTGATTCTCTTGTAGGTCCTGTCTTGTACTAAGATGGTTCTTTTTTTTCTTCCCAGCAAATCTACGAATCCGCGGCTAAGGAGATAAGGGACTTTTTAAAATGTGTTTCCGACATAAATAGCGGATATGTAACCAGCAGGACCCTACATAAGAAGTGTCTTCAAATGCGCATCGAAATGGAAAAGTTCATGTAAGTTCATTTCCTGCCGTTCATTTCGATTTCTGTAATTTTTCGCGGACACGGAAACGCATGCATGTGAGCATCATTGCTGGGAGCCGCAAGCCAGAAGTTCACACCGTTCTTTAAAAAAAAAAGGGGGGGGGGGGGGAAAGTCCCGAATTTTTTTTATGCACCGACAGAAAGTCGTCCATAAGACAGCGCGCCGCTGTTAAACGGTAGTGATATCTGTATGCCTGTTCTGAAACATAGCACAGTCATCATCGTCATCAGTCTATTTGTCCACTGCAGGGCGAAGGCCTCTCCCTGCGATCTCCAATTACCCCTCTCCTGCGCCAACAGGTTCAGACTAGCACCCGCAAATTTACTAATTTCGTCGCACCACCTCGTTTTCTGCCGCCCTCTACAGCGCTTCCCTTCTCTTGGTACCCATTGTCACCCTAATGGTCCAACGGTTATCTAATCTGCTGCCTGGTGCACAGATGCTGAAACGTATGGCAGTGATCACCTACCTATTTATGTACAACTGAGGTGGTTTACAAGACTTCCAAGTTCTCATACGCGACGCACTGACTGGGATGCGTTTCAGAACAAGCTAGAAGAATCTTGCAACTGTGTAATTTCACCGAAAGAGATTGAAGAGCGCATTAGAGCAGCAATGCACGCAACAACACGCATCATCGAAACTTCAAATTCGAGAACATCCGTTGACGTTATATATGAAGAGCTGCGGGCAGTCCGACGTCGCGCCGAGAGGAAATACAGGCGAACTAAATTGATATCAGACTTGAGGACGTCACGCCGTGTGCAAAAGAAAATTCAAAGATACTTAGACAAGCTCGACAGACAACGTTGGAAGTAATTTTGCACCAGCCTGGACCCAAGAAAACCGTTGTCCACAATATGGCATGTTGTACGAGCACTACCATCTCCTCCACAACAGCTACGTCCCTTCCGAGCTTTGGATATCATCCAGACGCGCAGTGAGAAGAAAATCGCGGAAGATTTCTGCATACACCTCTCTGGATCTACAACATCGGTAGCTTCAGTGCTCAGGTGTGCTCCTCCAACAATGGACGATCGCCTCGACCTCCCATTCACGCTGCAAGAGCTACGTGCAGCGATTTCCTCCTCAAGACACTCAAGTGCGCCTGGTCCTGATGGCATTACCTATTCTACCTTGCGCCATCTAGGCCCTCGAGCGACTGAAGAGCTCCTGGCTTTATACAATCTTTCGTGGGCCTCGGGAACTGTGCCTGCACATTGGAAGACAAGCAAAATTGTGGCATTATTGAAACCAGGCCAGACACCCCATGCTATGCTTTCCTACAGACCTGTGGCGCTTGCCAGTTGCATAGGTAAAACCGTGGAACGCATGGTTTTGGCGCGCCTGGAGTGGTTTTTGGAGAAGCGTAATATATATCCAGATGCAATGACAGGTTTCCGAAAGGGTAGGTCGTCAATCGACAGCGTCATTGACCTAGTAACAACTGTTGAACATCAGAAACGTCGCCGTCGATTATCGGCTGCTGTCTTTCTAGATATCAAGGGTGCTTTTGACAACGTTCTCCATGATGCAATTTTAAATGCCCTAGAAGAATGTGGCGTCGGGGGACGTATGCATCAATGGATAGCCAGCTATCTTCAAGAGAGAACGATATTCATGACAACTCCAGACGGGGAAACAAAGAACCACCCCGTCTATCGTGGAGCGCCTCAAGGAGGTGTATTGAGCCCAACCTTATTTAATATCGTTCTCATCGGACTGGTCAAAGAACACGCAGGCGCAGTCTCGGTCTCTGTGTATGCAGACGACATCTGTATATGGACCACGAGCTTAACGCGCTTACAAGTGCAAACGAAGCTGCAGCGCGCGGTGTCAATAACGTCGACATACCTAAACAGTCGCGGACTGCAGCTCTCACCGGAAAAAAGTGCAACCATGGCATTTACACGGAAGTCAATGGCCTGCTACCCTGTTATGATTGATGGGAAGATTATACCTTCAGTAACCCACTACAAATTTCTCGGAGTCATCATCGACCGTGACTTATCTTGGTCGAAGCACCTCTCAGGATTAAGAAAAAAGCTAGACAGCTTTACCCAGATCATTCGACATATGTCTGGAAAATCATGGGGGCCATCCAAGTCATCTCTTCTGCAGCTCTACCAGGCACTTTTTGTTGGCTACTTCCGCTACAGTGCGCCTGTACTTTCTCGGGTTAGTACAACTGCTGTACGCACACTTGAAAGTGCTCAGGCTCGCGCACTGAGAATTTGCCTAGGACTACCACGATGTGCGTCTACTTGGGGCACTATTGCAGAAGCACGTGCGTGCCCAGCTCGAGTTTATCTGCAACATGAGCCATTGCGAGTGCATCTAAGGGTACTGACTAGACACAGGAACCATCCACTCACGAACGTCACAAGCGTACGGCCTGTGTCCGCCTACTCAGAAGCCGTGTTGTCGCAGCAAGACTTATTGCCGTCGGACTTCAAACCGTATGACATACCCGAAGTTCCACTCTGGACGATGGCAAAGCCAACGGTGAGGCTCTCAATCCCTGGAATAACGAAGAAGTCGAAGATGCCGCTTGCTGGCCTCAAGCATTTCGCGCTATCATACATTGCTTACATGTATGGATATTACGAACATATTTTTACAGATGGTTCTGTGACACAGACCTCTTCCGCGGCGGCCTACACTGTGCCAGGAATGCGGATCGCACAACGGTTCAAGATAGGACACAGGACGTCGTCTACAGCAGCTGAGTTGACCGGAGTTCGAGAAGCAGTTCGCTGCATACTGCAACAAAGTCTCGAGAAGTGGACAGTGTTCTGCGACTCAAAACCAGCACTGTAACTCATCAGCAATTATATGAGTGACAGAACCGCATATAGTCCTCTGGTTTATGACATCATGTATCTGCTTGCTGAGGCGTTTCATTCCGGACATACCATCGTGCTGCAGTGGATTCCTGGCCATTGTGGAATAGCTGGAAACGAACAGGCTGACGCAGAAGCAAAACAGGCGCACACTGACGGAACTATTATAAAAATTCATTTTTCCCGGTATGACATTAACGCCTTGCTCCATACCTCCCTTAAAACTTCTACGGCGCAACATTGGAACAACCCCGAACATCGACAAGAGCGCCTCCATAGACTTGACGCTGGATTACAATTCCGGCATCCACTTCGGTTGCGGAGAAGCCAGGAAACGCTCATTCATCGATTACGGCTGGGTGTGGCATACACCAACCGATACCTTCACAAGATTGGACAAACACGGGACCCTGAATGTAGCGTCTGTCACACTCTCGAGACAATAGCTCACGTACTTTGCGTGTGCCCTCAATATGTGGCTGAACGAAGAAAACTCAAATCTACAGTTGACAGCTTGGACTCCCGCCCCTCTTCAGAAGAAAAGCTTTTGGGCGCGTGGAGGAGTGTTGACTGTGCCCAACGTGCCATAAAAGCACTTTTGAACTTTTTAAGTGAGACTGGTTTAGACGATCGCCTCTAGAAGCTATGAGACGTGTAGTCAGTGCGAAATGTGTTTGCGCAAAAACTTTTTGTGGCAAGATTACTTTTTGTATGGACAAGATTACTCTTAGTGTATTGCGTCTCCAGTGCGCATCCGCATATTGGACAACGTGTATATAGTATCTCATTGTACCATATCTTAATCATCCGCCACCTACCTTTCCCTGTATTTCCCACTTCCCCATTCCCCAGTGAGGAGTAGCAGGCTAGAGACACGCTCTCCAGGCCGACCTCTCCTCCTTTCTCTCCATTAAAATCTACTCCTCCTCCTAATCTGCGCATTACATGGCCTGCCCAGCGCCATTTGTTTCTTTTGATGTCTCTTAGAATATCGTCTATACCCGTTTGCTCTCTGATCCAAACCGCACTCTTTCTGTCTCTTAAAGTTATGCCTAGAATTCTTCGCTCCATCACTCTTTGCGTGATACTTAACTTGTTCTCAAGCTTCTTTCTCAGTCTCCAAGTCTCTGCCCCATGTGTCAGCATCGGTAAAATGCACTGATTGTATATTTACCTTTTCAATGATAACTGTAAGTTCCCAGTCAGGAGCTCACTATTTCTTCCGTACGCGAACCAACCCATCTTTATTTTTCTGTGAATTGCCTTCTGATGGTCAGGGTTCCCTGTGATTAGTTGACCTAGGTAAACGTACTCCTTCACGCACACAGTCATAGCTACCTTAAATGTGTATAGATTAAAAATATTGTCGCTATCCATTGAGTAAAAGAAAAGACAAGAAACTATTGGCTTCTTACTGAAAACATAAAATCGGGTTCTTTCGCGTAAAAGGTTTTTTTCTTCTTTTACTTCAAGCTTTGCGCATGCTAACGGGGCCATCATGTACATGACATATTATGCTAGTTTTACGATACGCCTGTGTATCGGTTTAATTTAACATAACCTTTAGTAATCCAGTCATTTTTGTTATCTCTTCTAGTATGAGGGAAACTGACGAAGAGAGCAAGCGCACGTGGATGCGCGACTCACTACGCACAGCCCTCGCCGACAATTGTCCTCTGTTTGAGTGGATTCAGGTAAAAAAAAAAAAAAAAACTCTCGTGTACAAAAGTTGGCAACACAAGTCGTGTAATGTACTTTGACAAACGCTTTCTGATACCGATACAAGTGCAGCACCCCGGTCTTTACTGAAAGCAGGAACGTTCGTCTCTCTCTCTCTCTCTAATAATATGTATATGTATATGTATATGTATATATGTATGTATATGTATATGTATATGTGTGTATATGTATATGTATATTCGATCTGGCAATGCATTACGATATTCGCGAGAGGAAATCGCTTGGTGTAGGAGGAACAGTATTACGCGTGGTTTTGGAAGTGTTCTGAGCGCGCCGATAGCCCCGACATTTATTTTTGGGCGCGCGTTGTCAATAGTAGATTCGTGATGTTGTTACACCAGCATTAGTGAAATCGTTCGACTCCAGTTGAAATAACTTCGTGCGGTGTGTCACCTGCACTTTCTGGCGTTGTATCGTTACGATACGAGCCTCGTTATGCCCGCTTTTTTTGCGTGCTGATGATTTGCTGCTGCAACGCGTCTGTAAACAGCTTTGTCTACGAAAGTGGCGGTTCGGGCGAGTAGGTGTAGTGGTGACGTTTATGTGTGTAAAATTAGCGCGACTCGGAATGCGTGAAGGAAACGAGACAAACAGGAAGAAACGGAAGTCATTTGGGCGTCGAACTTTCAGCTGTTCATGTCGTGACACCTGTTGAAGTTTTTATTCCAAGCGAGAAATACAGACATAGCTATTATTACTCGTGCCGGCAGACCAAGAAATGTAAATTCTGCATGATCAAGTCATATATTCCGATCTTATATACTACGCCATCAGTTTGTTATTTCACGTGTGGGCTTATTAATGTCCGATAACAGCCCCTCTATTGCACACGGGGGCGAAGGAAAAGTTCTTCGAGCGAGAAGCAAGAAAATCTCCATCTGGTATGTTATCGTTATTGGTGTGCAGGGTCCATGTCTTGTGGCAAATATTGTAACGGGGTGCTGTCTCACTGACCGATTGCGCAAGCATATGCAATGTGTCCAAACCTTTTAAATCTACCAATATTTAAAAATATGCAAATGCTACGTTTATGGACAGAACCAAGGCAATGTTGTTTGTCGTCGCTCTGGGATACTCTGATTATTTGTTGCATTCCGCCTAATTGTACAATTAGTGGTAAATAATTAGGCAACTTCTCAAATATTATTATTGGACGAAACGTGAATGAGAAACTTGTATAGCAATACGAAGGACTCCCGCTACAGCTTTGTGTTGGGAAATACATGCTACAGAAGTGCCTGTTTTTTTTTGTTTTTTTTTTTTTCGAGCGTGAAAGAATTCCGTAAATACGCGCAAAGTGCCTCGAGCGGCCAGTCGCGTTCGTAGTTTGCCTCGGCGAGGCGGATACCCTGAATTGCCGTCTTTGCTGACCCGGACAGGTACGTCAGTGGACATTGAAATTTGTCTCTTCGATAGCGAGTCATGGCCCAGAACGCTTGCCTGGTTACTGGTCCCAGAAGCCCCGCCAGTCACGCTGCTCTCTTAGAAAACAAAAAAAAAAGCTTGATGTGCAGTTTTGGCAGGGCAATGCGGGAGAACGACGCGGCAGGGGCCGCCATTTGAAACGACACCACTTTAAATGTAGCTGAACAATGACGGGAATTAGACCCCGACCCGGACGTCCGACTCGTTCGTCGCCTGGCAAGCAACTGCGCGAGCTGTGGCCGCTGCTCATGCTCGGCGCACCTTCTTAATTTGCATCAGGGCGCTTATCGTTTTGAATGCTCCCCAGAAGGTAGCTAGCTGCATGATCCTGGATCATCCAGCATTTACAATTGCTAATTGTCCGCGATTTTTTATTTTTGTCTTGCAGAATATTGGAGAAATTCCTCCAGTAGAAAGAACACGGAGGGACTCGGAAAAAAAGAACACTACACCTGCGAGACGTAGCTCCGGGAACACAAGCAAAGACGAAAAGTTTCAGGTTGGTTTAAACGTATCGCCTTTCATATCATGGTGAGGGGTAAAGAATGTGCGTTTGACTGCGTTTCTATTTCATGTTGCCACGAAGCAGTTCTCTTTCAGTCGTAGGTGAAAAAAAGGGTGCTCGATATAACCAATGTGCAAGAGAAAGATGACGTAAATCAACGAAAGACGAACGGCGCAGGTCTTGTAACTGCCACGCTCTGTCCTTTTTGCGCGCAGTTGACTGATTGCTGTAACGCCGTACTGAAAAGTTGCGTGCGCACTGCAATAACTCCGTGTTTTCCGTACGATTATTATATGAAACGGACGGAATTTATATGGAATCCATATTGATTTACTAATATTAAAGCGGAAAGCCCATGGAATTATCGGAATCACATAGGAAACTTAAGCAGCAATGGTCTTTAATATTTCCCAGAATATTATTACCGGGAAGTTCGGCGCTGCTTTAGTTAAGATTTGTATAGTATACATCTTTCTGCCTTTGGCCTGAGACGTCCTTATGGGCATATTTTTCAAGTTCTTATCTTTCAGAAAGTTTAAGCAGTCGAAGTTTTCCAGACTAAGCCAATGGGTCTCTGCGTGCATGCATCATCATTGCGAGTTCTTGCACTTCAAACGTATTTCTGTTTCGTTGAAAATAATCAACTTGCGAAGTCGTTTGAAGCCAAAAGGACGAAGTTTTGGCAAATCCGTGTACCTCTCGTGATTGTAATGGTTCTTTAGTGCTGGATCTGTGATTGGAACAGAACCTTGTAGTCGTTGACAGGGAGAATAAATATCGTGGGCACGTAACGTGGCAATGCGTAAATAGGCAGTCAAGTATCGACGGCGCCTTAGTTCCGCAACCGGCTTACGAACGTTTAGACCGAATGGTGATACATGACCAGGAACAGACAGCCATAAGCGCGTGACCTTCTGGGGGCGACACCTATGCAAGACGGCAAGCAATAGCAGCAGAAAACTGAAAACTAAATATAAGCAAGCAGCAGCAAAAGCACAATACACTGCAAAGATGGTGGCCATTCTTACAGCCGTCTGGGATTAAAAGGAACTCGTAGGCGACATGAAGCAGGAAATAAGATAGCCACTGCAAAAAAGAATTGTTAGAGTGGAAAGAGACAAGAAGTGCGTAAGTGGTGGAACAAGGAAATAAAGCAGGCTATATAGAAGACCGTAAGCGGGCGTCTAGGGATCATTGGCAAGCTATGAAGTTGGAATTACATGTAGAATAGGTATTGCGTAGATTGAACAGGTGCTAGGAGAAGGAAACGGTAAAGAGTGACCGAATACGACAAAACAATCAAGTGAATGTTTGGTGCATGACATTCGCAAAAAAGACAAGAGTGTGCCAAGACTATTCTGCAATGATCTATGAGCACCGGGAGCTCCAACTTAAAATTCGCAAACGGCTGTAAGAGATCTAGACGGTAAGGTCTTCGAAGGAGACGACGGACTGCAGTGCATCAGGTGTTAGTTAGGGATGATTTGCAAGAAAGAGCGCATATAGTTCACACTCGAGTAGATCCAGAAACGCAGAAGCTTGAGATCAACGCTCGCCGTTGAAAGCTCTTATTGGGAAAAAATAGTAAATAAATGGCTTTAATAACACGGCTGCAGACCTGATAAAATCCCAATACAGCTAATCAAATAGCTGGCTCCAAAGAGCAAAGCTCTTCTTCCTAATGCCGTGGAGCAATTTATTAAAACGAAGAAAATTCCGTTTAGGTGACGTGAAAGCAGCATGACCCTTGTGTACAAAGGCAAAGGTGATAAGGTTAAGTCCAGCTCGTGCAGGCCAGTTACAGTAACATTGGCGATACGCATAATGACAATACGAGCCACAATATCAAAGCTCTCGAAGTGGGGTTGGAGAAAAATGATTTACTGCGGGAACCGTATAATGGCTTCAGACGAAGCAGTCGCTGGGAGTGTATTTTTGTACTAACGCAGTGCAAAGAGATTTCAATAGCTCAAAATAGACTTTCGGGGATAGCATTTCTAGATACTAAGCGAGCTTAAGACAACGTAGAAAGGGAATTCCTGTGGAATGTTCCCGAGCACAAGGTTACAGACGACGATTTTGTGCAGCCGTTTGGGGAGATGTATAGACACAACCGAATAGAAATCGTGTGGGAAGGCCGGGAAGACAATAAATTTGTGTAAATTCACGGATGACCGACTCAAGGGCGTCCTGTCTCCGTTATTCATTCATTATATTAAGGGCATGGAAAGACGCAGGAAAGCAGCGAATTAGGTTTTGATCTACCTTACATCTGCAATGGACCAAAGATCCGAGAGAAGGCGCCTGGCCTGACCTATGCGGACGATACATTGTTGCTAGCGGATAATGCCAAAGATTTACAAACTTGTGGCTATAAATTACAATGAAGAGATGAATCTAGGCCTTCTAGAAATATGGGCAAGTGTAGTGATTCCAGTGCTAACATTCGATAATTAAGTTCTCTGCTATAAATTAAAAAAAACTCAGTGCCCTTCCACTCTGTGAAGAATGACCAGCGAAACTGTGTATGTGGGCCCCTTAATCGAGAACTGCACTTGCGCCGCGGGTCGGCCTGCCATTGAACTATCTTCGGGATCTTTTTCTACACGCAGACACTGTAAAAAACTTGTCAAGGTTGGAGATAACCCCGAGGGCGGTGGGCCGACTGGCTTTGGGATCTCACGTAAAGTCACAAATGAGGCAGTCCAAGGTGGCATGGGTTGGGCTTCTCTTGGAGTGAGAAGCGCAGAAGATTAGTTTTGGAAAAAAAAAAAGAGCCATGGAACATAACTGAAAAGAAAAGGCCGGCTCATGTGCACGAGTATCTATACTTACTTCATTGCGTGTCCACGCTTTTTAAGTACAGATACTTGCGCACATTAGCCGGCCTTTTCTTTTCATGAAAGTTGGCAACCAAATGCAGGGTAACTGAAAGTGTAAATAGACGGTCAGTAAAAAAAGAGAGAAACAGAGGCGGTAAATTGGATGCGAAGGAAGGAAATAGACCACGTAGATTTACAAAAACTGCAAGAAATCAGGAGGGAAAATCTGTGATAACGTAAAGGGGCGTGTCTTGATATTTTAGGCCCGGACTGGCTGCCTGTGGATAAGAACATAGCGGAGGAAATATGCGCCAAAGCGTGAGGCATGTTTAAGCTGGAAAAAAAAGATAGAAAAGAAAAAAAGTCCGGAAACGACTCGGCACATCGTAATGGAATGCCCATATAATGACCCAGCGAGACCCATAGGAAATGTCCGCTTTCCAGTATCGTTGTGTTTCAAAGAATACGAAAGGATTAATTGGTCAGCAGTCGAAATAAGAGGCAAATAGAGTATTGGTGGAACAAATGCAGGGAAGAGCTTGATAAAACAGGATTCATTTCAAGTGTAGGTAATGCTGCAGTACATTGACAGAGGTTTTAAATACGCAAGATCGAGAAAGATAGGTGAAAGGCTAGGTATCGATGGATGTAGTAGAACCTAATTAAATTACGCAGGCTAAGGGATTATTTGTCCCCACCCGTTACGAAGAGGATGTCGATAAACATCGTCCTCCCTGCGGGCTAAAGCACGCGCGACGAGTAAAGAACGTCGCCCCAAGTGTACCTGAGCAAGAAGGTAGATATACATCTACCTTCTTGCTCAGGTACACTTGCGGCGACGTTCTTTACTCGTCGCGCGTGCTTTAGCGTTATCGAGTTACTGAGCACGTCCTGGTGGGCCAGTTGTAATCATAGTTATCGAATCGCCTCGTCTTGTGGTCCCCCTCTTCTGTCTTAGGCTTTGTGTGCATGATTGCTGCTTTCGATTTCTCTGACCCTTCCTTGCCACGAAAAACCCTCGACTTGCTGCCGTGGGCACTTTTTTTTTTTTTTGTGCCGGGGACCAGTGATGGGTCCGTGAAGGGATAAATCAGTACGTTGAGGTTTTACTTGTACGTCACAACGGCTCACGCGTACGCCCAAAGAAACTGGTGGGGGAGGGGCGATTGATGGCGAGGCGGTACGTTGTGCTCAAGGCCAGTAAAATCGTAATCTCTCTCCCAAACTACCCGCTTGTGCGCTGAGCTGGCTTATTCCTCGCCGCACTTCGAGGTTTTCGCTGTAGTGACATTTCTGAATGGGCTGTTTCTAAGACCTAAAGGATTATTTATAGAATGAGTCACGCTTTTGCTATCATTTTTCTTTGCGGGGGGGGGGGGGGGGGGGGGAGGGGAGACTCTTCATCTGTATTCATGATGAGCATCCGATTATAGATGTACGGCCAAGCACCCTCGCGGATATGTCAGTCCCTTCTGGAAGGATCAACCGCTACTTCAGGATCGTGACTTGATATACTTTTATGCCAAAAATGATGAGAGCGCGTCAAGAAAAACGGGCACCTGATGAGTTGTTTCATATGAGATAGCGGTCCTGGAGTGACCGAGTTTAATTGAATGTTCTAGTTTAAATGAAAGTTCGAGATATGAAAAAAAAAATCGCTGGGCTAGGCGCCTGCACGCGACGAGTTTAGTGCACTCCGACAAGTGGCGAACAAGAACTTCCGCTTGCAGCTAAGACCGTAAGTGTTTTAAAATATTCCTGCAATGTCCCCAATTATCGCTTGCCTAAGAGTTTCTTGGAGTTGGAGCAAATCAAACTGAATATTGCGAGTCATTCAGCAGGTGAATCGAACGACGACTTTGTATCGCTGGCACAGTGGGCGCCTACATTTTTGAGTGACTGCCTCAAGCTACGCGGAGCACCGGAACCCCACGCATTTAATGTGAATAAGTGCAAGTAATTCTTCTCCTTTTGTTGCAGAATGTCGAAAGAAATCGCTCGGTGAAGAAAACCCGGAAGAACACTCAAAAAAGGAAGATCGCTGTTAATCTTCGCTCCGCTGACGAAAGCCCGGAGTATCGCATGCTTCAGGTTGGTTAAGTAAATGGCCTCCGTTCGAGGCGATGCACATATGAATGGACGTTTGTGAATGTTTCCAGTTGATTCCCGTCAAGCAGCTTTCTTTGCGTTCAAGGCGCAAGTATTTGTCCTAAACGTTTTGCAAGAGACGATGGCATCAAGCAAAGCAAAGAAAGAGAAAGGGCGCAGCGCTCTCACGACACAAGACATTTATTTCGCCGCTAGCGCATGCACTTAAATTGGAAAGAACGCGACTGCGTATCTTACCTAAGATTGTTCAAGACGAGTACAGGCGTCTCGTAGGGCCGTCGAGTTAACATCACGCGGTAGAGATAAAACAAGCCTTACCAATATTCAACTCGCAGTTACGAACTTCCACAAAATATTTTTTTCTGCTATGTCCTTGCTTGATTATTTCCTTTCTTATTGCTCTTAGGTAAAAATAAAACCGTCTAGACTTGAACTACATTTTCCAACGCTCCTTTTTAGAACAACACTGCTGGTTGTGACGACTGCAGCCGCAAAGGAACTAATGAACATTTTAGCACACGCAGGGACTCGCGACCGCTTTGACCGAAGTATGCTTTGGCGCCTGTCTCCACGATTGGCTGCTTGCGGAGCAGGCAATCCTGGAATGCTGCTAGAAGCGCCTTCACGCTGCCATCGTTTTTGCGTCAAAAGTGGGATCACGTGACATCCATTCGCCACGACGATCTTGTCCCACAATTTACGATGTCATTTTTTTTTTAATTTCGATCATTAGTAAACATTACCCATTATCGCTGAATATTACTGACTGCCATATTAGATCAGGCAAAAAATTCACCCACGATTAAGATAATCCTTAATGAGAAAGTTGACCGACGCTATATGCGTGTTTTCATTTCGCAATATATTGAGGCAAAGAACTTGAGACATGTAGCACAGTCGGAAATCGTCGAAAATTGCATATGCGGATCAAGCGCGTCGGCTTTTGTACACTCCTCACGGAATGTTCCAGTGTCATCGCTGGTGCCGCTTGGCTTCCAGAAAGTATTACACAATTTGCGTCGCGCGTACAATCAGATTAAAAAACAATCTCAAGCCATCACAATCGAAACAAGCGCGAATGGGACCAAAACAAACAAACCAAACAAGCGAGAGCTGACGCGAGTAGACGATAGTACGAAGGGAACGGTCCGGCTGACATCAGATACTAGTACGCGTCGAGCGGTCGGGTAAACCGCATACGAATACGATTTATTTCATGTTTCATGAAACCAATTTCGCGCGCGCACGGAGGGGCCGCTTCATTGGTCCCCGCCGGTCGCGGCTCGCGTCTTTCATCTGCCGCTCCGCGTTCGCTCGTTCAGCTTTCGCAGTTGTGCTCGTTAGCTCGGTTACGCCGTCGCCGCCGATGCTCGCCACAGGAAGGGGCCATAAGAGCTGCGATCTCAAGAATTGGTTTCGAAGCCTCCTAAATCCTTTGGATTGCGCTCATCACGGAATACATCCTGCCAAGACTGGGATTTGTTCATTTTTTTGGTTGGGTTATTGGTTTAGAAGACAGCGACGAGAACTCGTCTATGCGAAACTAAAGTGGCCACATTAATTCAACAGCCTGAATGTGGTTAAAAACCACTCCTCGAAGTTTTATCAGTAAGTTAACTCGCCACATGTCGTCAAATGAGGTCGCGCTGCTCAGCGCGACCACATGGGCTCTATCTTGAAAGTGGCCTGCGATGCATCCAGCCTAGATGCGCCGAGGGCCGATGGCTTCGTGCGGGCTGTGTCCTCGCCGCTTATTTCGCGTTAAAGCGAGAGGCCACTTAGCTCACTGCTGCTGCAGCTCTTCATCACGCCAGCGTTCTGGCAGCGAGTTACCGCGGTCATCGAGGCAGATGTGCTTGTTTGCCTGTGCGCGTGTGACATCATGCTTGTTAATGCAGTACTAAATCGTTTAAAAGCCTATACGGTGGGTAAAACTACTACCCTTACTTCGTATAGCAACCTAATAACTTTGGATTTCGGCCGAAACGCGAAACTACATTTATTATCAGCAGCGGAAATCAAGACGGCCTTGAGTACTACGTAATACAAACATGGGATCATTTGTCGTAAATCTTACAGTACAAAACAAAAATGTGACCACACCCCATCTAACTCCGCATTTTCGTGCTTTCTTCTCGCTTCAGTAATGTCCTACGCCAAAAGTATATAATTGGATACCCGTTATCTGCGTAATACTACACAGGGCGCCTGCGAACGGGGCATGACCACGTGACACGATGCGCTTCTTAAGTAGGCTAATACAGGTGCGCGCTGAGCCCGACGGTTCAGAATTTTATGGGCGAGAAAACTTGTGAAATCCGCTACATAGATTTATCGTCCAGACATCGCTGGTAAGTTAAGCGATGAAGGTTCTTGCAACCTCTAGTTATGTAGATACTGCAGCTACATCTCATGGACGTAGGCGGCCACAGATAACAATCCGACTGATGCGCACAGGCCTGCATCGCATGGTTCGTATGTTCTCTGCGAGTAAGTAAAAAAAAAAATTAAGGCCTTCCCATAAATTCCGAATGTCTACGACAAGATCAGTTCACGTGTTTAAACCAATTAAATGCTGTCAATTTACGAGACATGTCGTGCCACGTGCATACATTACTGGCTGCATTAGTCGTCCTTGCCTCGCGTAATGTATTCGGCAGCTTCTCTTGCGAATGTAACTTTTTATTTCGGTATATGCGCGCTTTAACATTTGCCATGGAGATCTATCGACCATAGAGCGATCAGTCGTAAATTTATTCTGCTTTCTATTTCTGCGATAGTACGTAGAGCAAAATCTGCCCACATCAGCTCAAAGAAACGCTGTGTTCTCGAACAGCGTGTACGTAATGCCTTAAAATAAAAATAAAGAACAGATGTGCGTGCCTACAGCTACTCAAAAGCAACCAAAATTTCGTGACAGTACGACAAAAAAAAAATGAAGCATACGATAATGCAGACACCCCATCACGTGAACCACATTTACACGTCATTCAGACACTGGCGGCAGGCTGCACCGGAGTGTCCCCGTGCCCAATACTACACCAAAATCCAGTCAAGGCGCTATCGAAGTGTTTACGTTCGAGTAGCCTACTAAGAAACTTCGATATTGCGAGGGTGTCCCCAACCGCTCAATTTTTTTTTCTTGCGTGTTTTCTTTCCACTCTTTCCGCATTTCTTTACCATCTGACCCTTCCCCATGTGTAGGGTAGCCAGCCAGAAGCCTCTTTTCTTTTTAGCTTCCCTGCCTTTCTCATCTCATTTCTCCCTCTTCTACTGATTTGCCCAACTTGCAGTATAGTTCCTAAAAAAAAAGTAATATTGTTGTCTATTTTTCTATGTTCCAGAAACTGTGGTCTACACTAGACGAAAGCTCGCAGTCGGACATCGAAAGAATGAAAGAGCATCTCGAAAACACCTATGAAGAACGGCTCAAATATTATTGCGGCTCCCTGCCAAAGTTTTTCTTCCACGAAGCTATCGTAAGTGTGTACTTTTAGTGCGCAGCTGGCGAAACAAGATTGTGTTGATAAGAGCCTGTTTCCGACAATGATTCCTTTTCATTTGCGATTCAGTGAATGAATTGTTTTATTGTAGTTCTTTGCCAATTACGTTTTGACGTCTAATTGAATCTTCGTCTCCATCATAACCAGCAACATGCTTCGAAAGTTGCTGTCGGCGTTTATTTCAGGAGTGTGCCACCAAACTGGTCAATAACTAACAAGACGCAATAAGCCAGTTTCGTTCGAAATTTGAATTGAAAAATTATAGGCCCATTAGCTTACTCCCAGTATTATATAAAATATTCACAAAGATAATTTGAAATAGAATAAGGGCAACACTGCACTTCAGCCAACCAAGGGAAGAGATAGGAAGGGGTACTCTACAATGGATCACATCCGTGTCATTAACCTGGCAATCGAGAAATCGACAGAGTACAATCAGCCTCTCTATATGGCTCTCATAGATTACGAAAAGGCATTTGATTCAGTAGATACTAGCAGTCGTAAAGGTAATACGTAATCAAGGAGTACAGACCGCTTACGTAAATACCTTGGAAAATATCTATAGAGATTCCACAGCCACCTTAATTCTACACAAGAAAAGTAGGGAGGTACCTATAAAGAAAGGAGTCAGACAAGGAGACACAATCTCTCCTATGCTATTCACTGTGCTTGGAAGAAATATTCAAGCTATTAAACTGGGAAGGCTTAGGACTAAGGATCGACGGCGAATATCTCGGCAACCTTCGGTTTGCCGATGACATTGTTCTATTCAGCAACACTGCGGACGAGTTACAACAAATGATTGAGGACCTTAACAGGGAGAGTGTATGAGTGGGTTTGAAGATTAATATGCAGAAGACAAAGATAATGATTCAATAACCGGGCAAAGGAACAAGAGTTCAAGATCGCTAGTCAGCCTCTAGTCTGTGACGGAGTACGTTTACCTAGGTCAATTAATAACAGGGAACCCTGACCATGAGAAGGAAATTCATAGAAGAATAAAAATGGGTTGGATCGCATACGGCATACATTGTCAGCTCCTGACTGAAAGCTTACCATTATCATTGAAAAGGAAGGTGTATAATCGGTGCATTTTACCGATGCACCATTAGGGTTACAGAATGAGTACCAAGAGAAGGGAAGCGCATTCGAGGACGCCAGAAGACTAGATGGGGCGATGAAATCCTGAAATTCGAGGGCGCTACTTGAAATTGGTTGGCGCAGGACAGGGGTAATTGGGGATCGCAGGGAGAGGCCTTCGTCCTGCAGTGGACATAAAATAGACTGATGATGGTAGTGGTGGTTTTTGAAAAGTGGTACCTAAAACAAAGAACGTTGGCTTGCCTAGCTGCTAGATCATCGCGAACATTTTACCATACCGCCGAGCCCAGCAGTACGCTATTCTCGAACAGCTCAAGTAAACCTTTGAGGAACGCTATGTCCGAGGTGACGCACTTCTCTTTGAAGCTGCAGCCTTCCAGGCGCTCCGTTGTGAGCGTCAGGAGCCGGTTGGCGTGCACGTGCTGAGAAACTTGCTTTTGAGTCGCTGCTAGTACGGTGGAAACCTCCATACGGTGTTAGGCACCCGACATGCCTGGGTCTTACGCGCTCCATCTGGCTCAGCGCAAGTTAGCACGCTTAAATTAGAGGCCTACCCAGGCCACTAGTGGGTGGGTGGAATGATTGATGGAATGATTGATGGATAGATGGCACGGCCTGCTGCTTTTATCGGCGCATGTGGTTATTCCGCGCACGCACTGAGAATGCATCGCTAACGTTCACGTGTCTCGCACGACCTTCCAGCATATGTTTTAACAATATCGGGGTTATTTTCTTCAGCGCGTGAGGCGTGCCTGCACTTACACTGTTCGCCAGCAGTTGTTTACAGCCGCAGAAGCATACGCTACGAATGGTGCTATTGACAACTCGGCCGAAGCAATGTTCTCAACTCTGAAAACTGGCTGGTTAACGGTGCACTTCTTGGCCCTAGTTTCATCGAACACGGTCAGGCAAATCGTGACCGCAGCCAATGCGTAGCGAATGAGTAGTTCCTGTCGTTTAGTACCTCGACTTTGGCAGAGCGCTCGAAATCAGTATAGAAATTTATGTTGTACAAACAAAAAAAAAACTCTAATCATTGTTCGGCATTCACTGTCTTTTTTGCGGCAGTCTGCTCTGTTCATCGTCTAACGTTCACCCCGCCATTAACTTCATTTCCTTGATCATTTCTTCTGTAGCTCTGCAAGGAAGCTGAACTTCGATTTGGCTCCGAAATCAGCGTCTTGGAGGAGAAGATAGCTGCTTCAGTGAGAGCGTTCTCAGAGAATTACCTATTCCCAAGGATCAGCTCAACGATCCCGCAGCGACAGCTCACAGTTCTGGAGTTCTGTCGGTTCTTGGAAGAGGGTGATTTCCCTCAACTAATCACTGAGGTTTGTCAACAAGCTTTCCGTTGTTCTTAAGAACTCTGAGCTTCGTGAAAAGAGCTAGCTGCTGTTCGATTCCGCTCTTAAACCAAACCATGCATATCTAATTAGTTTGCCTTTTTAAGGCACGGGAACCTCAAAACAACTAGAATGCGTTTCACATGCGCGGACACTTTGTATCTTCATAAAACAGAGCATCGATTACCACCTTCCATCTCACTGTACGATGTGATGTAGTTTATTATTCCATAATAGTGTTACTGTTTGAAACCTAGACGACGCTTGCAATATAAGCTTAGCCGTGTTACGATGAATTGTTGCAAGGCTACATGCAGCTGTGCACTTTATAATCTCAGTGCGAACAAAGAGTTGCAGTTTCGCCCGAAAGGCGAAGCATCCATTGCTATAGCAAATTCGTAGGCGCATGAACGAATTAAGGATAGTAGTTTTATCGGCCATATCAACTTGCAAACGTTCGCTTACTAACTAAACAAGCAATGTGCCACGCGCGCACAAGCACACACGATCGCATCGCACTCGATGACCGTGGAAAGCCGCTGTCAAAACGACGGGGTGAGGAAGCGCGGCAACTGCAGCGAGCGCACTTACCTTTACGCTGCCTTACACTTCCACGCGAACTAAGCTGCGAAAATACAGCGCATACGAAGCTTTGAGCCCTCGGCACACCTAGACTGTACTCATCGCAGATCACTTTCTATACAGGATACGTGCGAGGCCGCGCCATATGCAACAGCAGCCAGAGTAGAACGCTTCCCCCTCCCTCTCCTACCCCCGTACCTTGCGCGCGGCGGAAGACGGCGCGCTTCCGCCGCACCATCCTCCCTTGCGCGCGCGCGATATTCAGCCGCCACTATCGTCTCACCCTCGCACGCTTTCATTTGCACATACAGCACACGGCGCTCGGCGACAGTGTTATCACCCTTGTACTTTATACGGAACATCAGTGACGACGACGGCAGAAATGCTCCTCAGGTGTCCATACCATTGCTGTCAAATGTATGACAGGCCACCTGCGTTAAGAAACAATTAAAACGCATCCTCTAGTTCAACCGAAATACCAAGCGCTTACTAAAGCAAGAAACTGGGCTTGGTGGGTACTGATGAACAATTAAAACCTCTATGAAGCATATATGAGCGGAGTATAGACATCGTGCCCGTAAGAACGCTGCAGTGCCGAAAACATGAATTGTTATTGTAGTTGCAGATAGTGGGCTCGTAACCAAATGAGTTGTTTTCGAAACTTCGAACGGTGTTTTCATGATTCTTCCCGAGTAAGGCCCATGCTCACATCGCATGGAGAGCGAATCTTGCGAAACATATAATAAGGTCTCAATCTGATGGCAAACAGTGAGAGTGGTTTGTAACCGCATGGTGCACGTTTCCACTCCATATTTTGACATTTACTAATCCTGCAGTTATGTGTGAAGTTCATACCAGATAAAATTAAACCTGCCTTGAGGCCTAGAGTTCAAAATAAAGGCTCTTGATGGTGATTCTTTATGGCACGCACCCACAAAGCGAGGTAAGCCAAGGATTAACCGGTGAAAGGAAACGTAAGAGAAACCATTACACTAAAAGGGGGTAAAATACAAGAACGCCAAAAGTACAAGTCGGTCATCTGGCAGACATACTAAGTGAAACAGTTATAATACGCGTATTGAGGAATGTGTGATAAAAAGAACCGCACTAATGAAACATTTTGAGAATAAGCAAACCTGTCAGTCAAAGTAGAAGAGTACAAACAATAGAAATTGCCACAGTAATCTTCTGTCGCGCAAAAATTTCTACTGAACAAGCATCGCCACGGCTGAGGTATGGTGTCGGAACTACGCGTGACATTTAGGCCTTATCTAATCTGACAAAATGGGGGGGAGGGGGCTTTACGAGTCCACGTACCCAATAACTGCTGTGCTGCGCGATTTATTTGCAGCGGAAGCAAGAGAAACCAAGAGAAGAATCAATGCAAGAGAAAGAAGGCGGGGCGACCGGCGGAGACGGCTCGCCAAATATCATCGCGTGGCCCTCCGAGTTTGAGATTCATATCAGCAGCCCGACAGGGGTTATCTCGCTCACCGACGTCCGTGTAGAGCGAGTGCTGGTATACTGCCTGGCGCTCTACTATATGATGGACCTTGCGTACCCGAGAGCCTACCAACGAGTCTTGTACGTGCTGCAGAGGCTTCTGCTTCCAAGCGACAGCCCGCCCGACATACCCGTGACCGAAAATATGCAATCCTTTTTAGACTTTCTAGAACGACATCTGAGAGGCAAGAGAGAGCCACAGTGACATTCAGACCTTTGCTCGAATTGAGGTGCTGTGTTGCCGATGTGTAGTTAAAGCATTCGTGCATGCATTTACTTATCATCGTCTTGGATTGGCTGCTGTCCAAGGACACCCTAGCCGAATGGTTTTATGAAAGCACGATAAGGCGCTCTGCGTGTGGAACCCTGTTGCAAGTTAGTTCATTTCTCTCTCTCTCTCCCGTCTACTTGTTTGAGATAGGTGATAAGTGTATTTAAGTCCAGCGCTGAGGTGCTTACTAAAAAAAAGACGCGCATGATTAAATCCATCCGAATGCATATCTGCAAATTTAACAAAAATAAGCATTGGAAAACGTGAGCTCTCAGCAGGCCACAATTTCTGTTTTTGCAGACCGCACGCATCGCCATTATTTTTTTTCGTGACAAGCGGGAGATTGCCCCTGTGGAGGGGCAAGTAGTCCAATGGAACTTTGTATTTTGCTCTCCTCGAGATAATATGGGCAATCGAATATTTTTTTCAAACATAAATTGAAGGTCTGGAACGGTTCTTAGTTGCTTAATACCTGTTTGCGCGATGTTAAATAGGAGACTATGAACGATTACGACCTTTTCTCTTGCAGCATTTCTTTTGGGGGGGACACCGTTGCGGTGAACATTGAAAGCCTTTTACCTGAAAAGCATATTTTAATCTGCACTGTTGACTCTCTCTTGCTTTTAAATTGACAGACCTATAAAAAATGGTTGCTGATTATTTTAACTCGTCGTCCCCGCATTGCTTAACGACATAGGCAACTGCAGCAGTATCACGATTGCTGTACTGTCGTTATTCGTTTGTGATACCAACCTTGGCTTCGTACGGCCAAACTTTTGTTTATTCTCTGAAAAACATGCTCAACAAATGTAGCCTTTAGTTTTGCGCTTCCTGTTTACTTGAAGACCTCAGTATCACTCAGAGTGCAATATATTTGTCAACTCTTTCTGGGTGTTGCACTTGCTATGATTATAACCAAATTTCTTGTAATGTCGCGCGGTGGGAATTGTACGTTCAGTAGATTAGTTTCAATTTACATGAGTTCATATGCATAACCGCAGTCCATGATGGCACGTGGTTTAAATTTGAAGCAGCAAACGAAGAATTGGCCTTTCCAGTGTGTAACCATTAGGAATACGTAATCTTACCATTTTGTGCAAATGTGCAGCGATGCAGGGGTAAGTGTCCTTGTGGTTGAATGCTCAAATTCTGTGGGCTCTTGTTTCGAAAAGCATCGTTGCATATTTCAAGTTAGTAAACTCTGTATTTGGGGCAGCCTCACAATCTTCTGCACCGAATTCGTTGCGTAATACCGTTACAACTAAAGCAATTCTTCCATGAAGGATTATATGTGGAAGCATGTATTAATGCTGTGTCGGAAAGAGATGTACTCTTTAGCTCAAAAGAGCCCTGTGTGGGTCTTTCTTGTGCGTAGTCTCGTCTGGCTGATTGTTATCAAGTGAGCTTTATATTGGGATGTCATATTTTTACCTACAATTTGCATTTGTAGCGAATCAATGAATAAACCTTTTTATTCAACAGGACTGCTAGTGTCATGCCGTTACCTGCCGTTATTGCTTAGTGGCCATGGTATTGGGCTGCTAAGCACGAGGTCGCGGGATCGAATGCGGCCACGGCGGCCGCATTTCGATGGGGGCGAAAACACCCGTGTACTTTGATTTAGGTGCACGTTAAAGAATCCAAGGGGGTCCAAATTTCCGGAGTCCCACACTACGGCGTGCCTTATCATCGGAAAGTAGTTTTGGCACACAAAACCCCATAATTTTTTGTCATGTCATTCTTGTATATTATGCATCCTTTATCTCATCTATAGAGATCTGGTATAAATATGCAGGAAGCCGTTTTACCAGCGCAACTAATCAATGAGGTTGCGGATATTTTTACTAGAGCCTGTGGGGACCTATTGGCGAAAGTCAGCTTACGTCATGACGGAAGTCATGGCATCGTGTACGCTTGATCCAAACCTGCCTATTTCTGTCACCCCGCTCTGGCTATGTGAAAACTGAAATGTACACGTGGATGCTTGAATACGCAAAATACGATTGTTGTAAAACGCAAATCTTCCCCCCCCCCCCCCCACCTGCTTTCGATTTCTGCAGTTTAACGCCGACTGGTTCGAAACACATGTACTGGCGAACGTTTTACAGATTAGACCCTTATTCTTTCAACGACGACTGCTCTACCTCATTTTGCATGATTCTTGTGCGCAAGCTGAGCAGTTTCTTATTAAATTTTTTCACTTATTCTGGAGAAAGAAGTTAGTATGGCAAATAGGGCTCGTTTTTTCGTTCATTGTGCTGTAGACGTTTGCAGTATCTCTCCTAGAGCTCATGCGAGGCCTACTACTTTCTTGTGGCGGTCATTCGAAGGTGTTTTCCTATTTTAGACACGTCCGCTGCAAAGCGTGCACTCTTTATGACGCGCCCACGTCTTTACAATCAATAAAACTAGTGTTCTATACCTTCATGCACGTTAGCAAGGCTACAATGAATTGGCAAAACGAAAATATTCTTCTTCCGAATCCATGTTCTAACTGTCTAGGTTTCAGTGTGGTAACTTGTAAAAAAAAAAGTCGCAGTTTCACTCGGAAGTAATCGCATCGATTGCGATAGCAAATTAATGGACAGCTATACGTAGTACGGATAGTAGTTTTATCAGTCACGTGTAAACATGGGCATACTAACCAAATTAAGCATGTTGTCACGCGCGCACAAGCCAGCATGAACACATCCCACTCGATAACCACAGAAACTTGTTGAAATGCTGGATTGAGGAAGCAGGGCAGCAGCAGCGAGCGAATTGACCTTCGTGCTGTGTCTCGCATCAACGCGAACTAATCCGCGAAAACACAGAGCACGGGCGGAACTCTGTCCCCGTCGCAGATGGCTTTCAAGATACAGTGGCCCGGGCCGCAATGAGGAGAACGCTCACCCTCCTTCCCCTCCATCGGGAGCCTTGTGCGCGACGGAAGACTGCGCACTTTCTCCCCGCTTTCCTCGCTTGCGTGCGTGAGATTGAGCCGCGATCGCAGGCTCACCCTCGCACGTTTTCACTCGCACATACAGCATACGGCGCGCGGCGACGATCTTATCGCCCTTGGTCTTTATAGGGAACCTCACGCCGACGGCAACGGTAGAAATACGCCATATAATTGACATTTCAGTAAACAGGTTTTATAGAAGGGGGAATTGTTCTTACAGCAGTGAGCAAAGTACATCGTGTCCTGGTAATCTGATCTATATTTATCAATAAAACGGTGACGGGAACAACATCGATATTAAATCTTTGTAAAGATTTTTTGGTGCCACAGCGTGCGTTACCCATCCGTCCCCACATAGCGGCACGAAGCCACATCTCTATCTTGTTTCGCAACCGTAGCAACGCGGTGGCGTAGATGGCGTGATTTCGCCACTCGTAACCGATATCCACATGCCCACGTCGAGTGGAGGCAGCGTCATCAACCACGTCTACGTGCGAGGTTTCTCAAGCATCACACCGTTCAATTACGTCACGTGCTACTACAGTATGCACCGTCCAATGCTCATCTTTCTCGAAGATACAGTGGCATCCGAACGCAAGGCGATCGAAGATAAAGAAGGAACGCAAGAAGAACTAAACAGCAAAGGAAGGAAGGAAGGAAGGAAATCAATTTTATTCAAGGTCCTGCAGGCGACGAGAGCTTTGGGGCTCTCATGGAGTGGGCGTCTCCCACGACGGAACCGGGAGGTTGAGTTTCCTGGCGACGTCGTGGACCTGCTGGACGGCCCAGAGTTTGGGCGCGATTTCTTCGCTCCGGATTGCTTCTCAAAAAGAGGGCAGTGTACATAAATGACGTCATAAAATGCTGTGCATTTCCTTAAAACAAAATCTTACACTGTCACGCGTAAATCCTCTTGGTAATGTGCGTTAACATTGCTGCTACTCGCCTCTTCTTCGTCCCCCTATGCTTGTCTAGTTAACATCAGTGCGTTGCAGCCGCGATTCTGCGTTTCTCTGTGCGGCTTTCGCGGTGTTTCTTGCTATTATGCAAAACACAGCAGCATACGACGACGAAAAATAGCCGATTAGCAGCAAACGCTGACATATGTTTTAGGTAACTCCCGGAGTAGTTTCTGCGTGACATATTTCTTTTCATTGTAACTGTGCTTTTTGCATTGACCGTATTGACCTTGCACTCTATTAAGTTGTGCGAATAAGTATTTTGTTAAGTCCACGCTTTTTTGCCTTGTTGCGTAACACTTGCTTTACGTTGATGTAACTGTAGTTTTCCCCTTACCCAATGTCTTCATGAAGGCTTGTGAGATACGTAGGAAAGTTATTTGCTTAATATTAATAAAATAAACATGCCGTAAGAAATTGCGCGAATTTATGTGTTCGGTGTAATTAACATTTTTCATAATGATGATTCCTGTTTGTACCGCAACTGTAATGTTCTAATAACCGAATAAAGCATTGCCAAATTTATTATTTCACACTTTCGCGCACAATATCTCGCCTCGCTCCATACAAACATTCAAGCTGCTCTCTGTAGGCAGTGGCATTCAAACGCGCGCAGCAGGACATGCGGGTTTTCTTTAATCCGCGATGAAACGTTCCTTACAGCTTGCTGCGGCTTGGCTGAAATCTTCATCGTGCGTTTGCATTTTTAAGTGACACATCAGCTTTAATATTTCCTTTTGAACTGGCGCACGTGCGCTTGCGTGTTACGTTTGTTCGTTATCTGACAAAGCCAACAATAGATACATATTTACGAAGCTGGGGGAAACGTACTAGTTTGTGCCTGTTCATACTTATTGCGAAATATCGCAGAGGTATAACACTTCTACGTACCCACGTGAATGTAGTGGGAGTACGTGTGCACGAAAATAAAATACCGCTTTTGAGAATAAATAGCCGCCCACACGCGCTTTGCCCCCTCGTGCACCCTCAACCATCATTTCCCAATCATTAAGGAATCCTAAAGCAGTGCCAAATCCAGTTTTTTTTTTTTTTCGCCTAATTCAGCCGCAGCTCGCGATACCGTTGTAAATTGTAAGCAAGTAAACGGAATTTCTGGCCAGGATATAAGTTGATGAATTCGTCCGCAACATGTTTACGGAGCATATCGAGCTACGGTAAGGGCTCGGAAAGGATGGCGCTAGCTGGGTAACTGGACCATTAATAGATCGGACAACTGACCATATTCTGGGAACTGGAGCAAAAGGAGACGACTCCCAGTATTCTCGCCATCCTCTCGTACCTAATTTCTGTAAGCGTCCGCGAGAAGTTGGCCGAGCTTTCTGTGCCATGTTGTAGTCATTCACTTTTCCGCTGAGACGATAAGAACGTTGTGCTCGTCTTCTAATCGCTCTTAGACATTCGTATTTCCAGTCAACTGTAGCGTATTCATTTGCGACGATGACTTGCTTGGCGCAGATCTTGTAAGACTCATACAATATAGCTGCAAAACTTTGAAAGTTCGAATTTTCGCCGAATGAGATAGCTAATAGTGACGTTAATTTTGCCAATTATTATATTTTGAGTAGCGCCGAGTCCCTTCACTCCGTATGATACGATGTTTTAGCAGGATAGGGAAATGGTCACTGCCATGCGTTTCTATGTTCGTTAACCATTCAACGCTATCGAGAAGGACATGTGGCCAGAGCGTAACATCTATACATCTGCAGTAACGAAACCCACGCAAAAACATTGGAGAACTGTTATTTTACACAATCAAATTACATTTTTCTGCTGCGTAATCGATAACGTTTCGGCGGGAATCATTATGTTCACTGCCCCAAACGACATTATGTGCGTTGAAGTCCCCACAAACCAGCACATATGAGTTTGCGATGCCGAACACATTCGCCAAGCTGTCTAGAAATATTTTGGTAGGACCTCATAGATAAACACTTATCACCGTGACGCACGTATTTCTAAATGGTATTTTGCATGCTGCCAACTCCGATATATATCTGAATCACTCGACTGTTATAAATAAGACGGCAGGTCTTTTCTCACGCATAGCATCGCTCTGCTATCTCCAGCAATGCGCGATGGTTTATATATCACATAGTTTGAAAGACGAAAATCATCTCGTACGCCTACCTACTGTATACATAAAACAGGAAAGTTATGTTGAGCTAGTAGTTTTCGATAATCAGCTCGCTTACTACGAGGGCTATTAGCATTCCACCGAAATATGAGAACATTGTAATGACTTTTCATTGTAGGCCTGCTGTGCAGCTGCTAATGGTTGTAGAAGCACCAACGACTCCATAGACAGCAGTGCTTTTAGCTCTGGTAAGTTGTTTGCTTGTGGATTGCTTGCAGAGCTGCGAATTGCGTGGGCAAATTCATCTGTGCCACTGGTATAGACGCGTAATCACCAAACGACGCTGAAGCTTCATCTGAGATTGGAGCAGATCGCTGAAGGGTTGGCCAAGATGGTCGCTGGGATTACTGGTGTGGTTGGGGCAAATTCCGAGGTAGTTGCTGAGATTTTAAATGAGGTTGCTGTGTCGATGGCGGAGGGCGTTGCTGAGAAGGTCAGCAATTTTGACGCGATGCCTGGGCAAGAGGAGCAGCATTCTCTGAAGATGGGTCGTGTCGCTCGCTGCCGGAATGTTGTTGACCTGATTTCTTTATAGCTGCAGAATAGTTCAAATTGTTCGCTTGCTCCTGCTCTTTGTTGGGAGTTGGCGGCGCATATATTACGGTATCAAGGTTAGGTGGGGGCGCATTATGAGGAAGCAGCCTTCCGTATATCAACTCTTGTCTACTTTGGGGCAGCTACGTTTCGAGGGCAGCCGCAGTAGGCCACGTTGTGGTTTCCGCCACAGTTGGCACACTGGTTGACACACAGGCTTGCACTCGGAGTGGTTGTGGCCTTCTGAACATATCTTGCATCGACGTGGACTGTGGCAGTTCTTCGCTAAATGTCCAAATCTCTGGCAGTTGCAGCATCTCAGAGGAGGACCATGACATTCTTCTACTGGATATGCCTCGTGAAACCAAAGTTCACTCTCTGCGGCATTCGCTTGTCTTCTCTGAAATGGAGAATAACGGTTCTCAGAGGGTGTGATTCTATCGCTCCGTCTTCTGAGAGATTGTAGCGCGCCTGACGGCGGGCAGATGTCCGCTCCGAAATCCTTCAGGAAGTCAACCAGTTGTTCCTCTGTACACTGAACAGGGACATGGCGTATCTTGCCAACATTTTTTTTTTTTTTTGCGTAAGATGCCGGAATAAATGGCTTGACTCCCAAACCAGCCACTTCACTCATCGAGTGAAGTGGCTTGCAGGTGAGACTGAAGTAACGTTGACAGACAAACTCCCATCTCTATTTACGCGGAATGACCGAGCCTTTTCCTTTGCCGCGGAAATATTTTACGACGCAGAGGTTTGCATTAACTTGCGAAAAGTTGCAGCCTTTCTATGAGAGTCGAAGGACAACTGGAATTACCCTCAGATCACTTATTTTTATACGCTACCAAAAAGAACGGTGTATCTTCACAATGTATGTCTTCTTTGCTTCTGTCATAGGGGGAGGTCCTATTTTCGTCAATCCGTGGGTGCTTGGTTTCACTTTCGCGTGCCTCGGCCACATTCATTGAAGGTGCACTGTAAAGTATAATGCGGCGTTCAAAACTAGCGCCGCCGGCTTGATGACATTGGTCGCGTGTTGTGGCGCTTCCGAATGCGGGGCCGATTCTGTGGCCCTCATGCGACTCGGATCGCGCTGTCGGACATATGGCTCGTGCCGGTGTTGTTTGCTGCCTACCGCCGTGGTAGGCAGATACGCGCTGCAGAGCGCAGCAAAACCGCGCGATATTGTGCGTGATCTTTTGCACATAGGTACCCCACGGGATGTCTGTCCTGCCTGAACAATAGCAAAAAGTCTCTGGACAGCACTAATTTTTCCTAAAAAAAGAGAAAAAAATAATATCTCACCGAAGAAGCAGCGGTCGCTCGGTGGGACATCTTTTTCAATCCCTAATACTGGCCATTTTTGTTTTAAATGGCGCTTAAACACACGCGTTCAACTGCACTTTGACCATTGCCCTAGTTCTCTTGATTCTTGTCGCTGACAGTACTACTTCGGCGGCAAAGCGGGCCAGGAAAGAGTACTGCGCGGTTTGTCCACACATTCCGCATGAACACGTTTGTTAGAACGAGTCTACACTGCACAAGATGGTACAAGGCGAACAAGCTATTAATAACTACGCTAGCTTCATTGTAGAACGACGCGCGGATGTGATACCACTGAAGCGTTTTTCTTTTTTTTTTCGCTGCTTCGCTTCGATTCTGTGACCATGCGCACCGGTCGACACACTGTCTCGGCCCGCTCCTGGCAACAGTGTATGCGTTCGCCCAGATCATATAGCTGGGCGGTACATTGTTATACCGAACACGCACTTGACCTGTGGATGCCTCATGTTTTTAATATGCTCTGGCGAAGCACAAATTTCATCATGATATGCCGGACTGCCCTTCTTCGCAGCTTGGATATTGAGGGAGCATAAGAAACGGACTAACGACCTCGTAGCTTATACAGAGAAACATTAGTTTTATTTGTGAAGTCGAGTGTGTGACGGGAGGCAGTCAGGTCGGGATAATTCATTTTAGAGGAAGGGGCCAGGACATCAAGCTGAAGGAGATTTAAACCCGCTTTTAACGATTCGGCTCCCCCACAGAAGCCTTTTTCACAATACCGTGGCCTTGTTCGCATTATCATTGTAGGGAAGATGAAACGTTAAAAACGATTTTAACTGCATTTATTGTTGTTTCCTTTGTAAACGGAGCACTAGTTTTCTTGGGTGTTGTTTGCAGAAATCTTTGCCAGCTAAGGAGCAGTTGCGTCAGCGGACCTCTTTCTCGCGATGCTGGAACGCCTTCTCGACTGGAGTCCACGTGCATTCTTGTTCTTCCCGATGTCAACATAAGGTGGTGCTGTCTTTGTCGTGGAGTCTGTCTCGACTGCAACGAAGGTGAGGAAGTCAAATGAGCTTCTGAGATTGCGCTCCCTTCCTTAGCGCAACACTTAGCTATATTAATGTGCGACCTGCTGAGTGCACGCTACCCCCGAGTTCTTTTCAGTATTATTATTTTGGTAATCCCCGAACGAGGCAATTCGATATAGCAGCAGCTTGCTGCTAAACGTTCCGCCATCAGTAGGTTGTTTAATCAGTAGACAGTACTCACTGCCAGAAAATTGCGACGCTAATAACGTCATGTTGCGGTGATCTTAATATCATATGGGCAGACTTCCTCGAAAATGTATATCCTTTCTCCTTATCTGCCACAATTATATTCTAAATTATACTCTTAAGTTGCACGTAGAGTGTCGTGGCATAAGCCATACCTCCTTCACAAGAAGGAATCGCATCAGGGATGCACAGGAGATGTGGCGTATATTTTGCTCAAATTCGCCTTTCGCAACCTGCATTATGTTGCAGTGGCACCTACTACGGATTTATGATAGATTTATTATACATGTTTATACTTTTTGATATACGACGTATCCGCTAGGCGAGCATTGTTTATAATATTTCAAAGATTCATTGTGACTCGGTGTCACAAAGAAATGGGAAAACAAGGGTCTCATATGCGTTCGACATTGGCTTCACCGCATTACCATTGTGTCATGGGATGAAACACACACAATGTATTGCAGCGAAGAGAAGTGCGGGTTTGGGCAAGTTCTAAGTGTAAAGAACGTGTCATGATTTCGTATAGTGTGGCAGCGTCTGCAAGACCACGGCGATTGGAAAACTAGAACGCAGACTGGTACGTGAGTTGGGGGCTCGCCAAGGCCACCGCGAGGGTGCTCTGCAGATCCTGCACCACCCGCTTTATCATAATCTCATGCGCTCTACTGAAGCCGTCCTATGGCGGTATTAATTTTTTTTTCGCTTTGTATATAGTCTTCCCGCAATACATATTTGTATTTCCGTAAAGATTTCTGAAGCACATCTGTTATTATGGAACGCATACAACACCTTTCTGCTCCTTATATAAAAGATTTGCAAGAAGGGGTACCTTGCAAACTCTGTTTCTTTTTAAGTTCAATGCGCGGAGGTGGTGCAACAGTTCCTTCAGCAGGCGTAGTAGTGCTATCACTGGAAAGCTCGGTTCCAATTAAATGTCTTGATCAGTACCACCTTATCAAAAGGGATCGCGCAGAGGCACCCATGTGTCACGGGAACAGAAAGTAAACGGAAGTGAAGCGAACGTACGCGTTCAATTTCCCAATAATACCGCTATACCACCGTGAATTCCACAAAGGCTCATTATATCCCACATATACATAGCTTATTTAAAAAGCTCTTCGGCGTAATAAGGCCAGCCTTCGTGCCTGTGTCAACAACGGAGTCCTCTTCCTCCTCCTGGCTTGGAGTTGTGTTTAGGTACCGTAGTTTATACTGTGGCAAACATGTAATTATGCAAATGTAAATTCTACACGCAAAAGTGCTCGCAGCGATATCGGTCGCACCTCGGTTCTGTTTCGGTCGCCATTACGCGCGCTGGCGCGCGCGCGCGCACGCACACGCACACGCACACATTTGAGAGTTGCAGGAATGACATATTTTGAACCGAAAGCCCTGCGAGCGCTTTCAATCTTCAAAGCTAAGTAACAACTTGACTGCAGCTGCGACCTATATGATGATACACGAGCGTCGGATCACCTGGTGGTGTGTCTCCACTAATTTGCTATTGATTGCGTCTTGTTGACGCAGTACCGCGTGCCACTGATATTTATCACTTCCACTAGCAGCATCCGTTTAACAGGCCACCGAGAACAAGCGACGCTGACTGGAGGACCGCCACTTGTGGGTCGCATACACGTACTTTAACGAACCCTCTGAAAACGAATTTGGTGCGGCGTGCGGGCGTCTGCAACTGCCTCTCGTTCCGATCCTATACGTCGTCATTGTGTCACGGCCCGCGCATGCGGCGGTCCTCGAGTGAGCGTTTCCCCGGGTTTCGTTCGGGCTTCCCGTCACGTGCAGGAGAGAAATGAATTGGCTGAGATAATAATCGAAGATGGCTTCTGCTCTAATTTTTTTTTCTCGCCTTATCTCAGCCGCAGAAACAGTACCGGAGCGCCCGAAAGCCTGTCCAACGCACGAAAAGCATTCTGTTGCGAGCGCCACGGTGCGAAAGAAGGAGCCGGCCACTCCCAATGTTGAACTCGCTCTTTCCATGTCAATGAATGGGACGTTCGGAGCAAAACCTGCCAGCACGCGCAGTCTTGGAGGCCATGCATTTACAGTTCCTTCCGTCTCACATAGCGGCTCGCGCGTTTATCGCTTGCAGTTAATAAAAGGAAGAGTAACATGAAGTTACGAAGGCTCCAGGCAGAAAGGAGGCGAATAGCAAAATAAAGGCTGCGCAGAGCTACTGCGGTTTATTGTTGAGTCGTCTGCCAGGCTAGTAAAACGCGTTGCTAGCTGCGCATATACACAGCCACTGCTCTTATGTTCCTTGTGGCCGCTACACTTCCTTTCTGCGATTATACGGCAGTCACCGGCAGCTCGAGGTAAGTTAGGCAAGATGTCTGGCTACGGGGTGCCGATCCCAGCGGGAAAGTTGCACTTGGCCAAACCTGGTTGCCTTTTCCGTGGCAGAAGGCGCGAAGTATTTATCTCGTGCTGGCAATAGGGTCACGGAATAGAATTATGTTTTCTTTAGGACGGAAGGCGCGTTTGTTTTAAAACTGACTATTCAATAATATGTTACCATTGATATGTTTAGAAATGTTTAGGCATGCTTATGTTAGTTCACTGACCAGTTTCTGATGCCTACGGCGAAAGTGGAACCGGATCGAGGCCGAATATGGGACTCCTTTTTCACCGCAGCGAATGTGGCAGGGCACTTCCTTCGCCAATACTTCCCGCCGTTAGCATGCTGAGACAATGAGCGCAGTCGTGTCCGCGACGACTCTCACTTGCCGCAGTACGCTACTTTGCTAGTGCTATGGCATTTTCTTTGTTGAAAAATCGTTATCGCCATAACTTTAATTTTAGGGCTTGCGTCTATCACGCTGCGTCGCGAGCGGCGTACACGTGATGACGTTTTATTGTTCATAATTTGTGAATGTTACCACCTTTCCCTGCACGCCTATTACGGAGCAAAAAAAAAAGAAAAAACAAGGAAGGAAACGCTTTCAGTGAGCCTAGTAATAACGGACTTGACCACCCTTCAATGTTTCCGTCAGAGTTACCCCGTATTTGAAAGCGTCTTAAGTAGGCATTAGACTTTTCTAACTGCGGCTGTTTTGAGTGAGCGGTCATGCATGCTTTACCCGTGAGCGCTAAGTTTCGGCGGTATCCCTCTGCGCGGGTCGACCAGAAGTGCATCACGGCTGTATAACTGTTCTCTGAGGCGCGGCTGGGTTGACTTTGTCATTTTTCACTCACACTCCGTCCATTCGCAGACGCAGAGCTTGTCCTTGCACTTAAAGTCAACGTTCGGCTTTCCTGGATACCTCTCGGCGCATAGAAGTTTGCATTCGGAGAGCACGCAATCTGAAAATGACAAGACAAAGAAAAATAATTATGCATATTCAACTAACTGAGGAAATCAACAAGAAAGGTAGATGAGTTGCGTTTTCAATTGATTACAGTTTCGACCCTTTTAGACGGCTAAATATTACAGTATTTCTAGTGGTAGCACTGCAGCGTTACTTTATCGTAGACGAGAAGCACGGATGCATCACAGTACTTCTCTTTCCTCGTACGACTGACCCAGAAGGAAGAGACACAGTGGAGACGAAGGACAATGAGCTCTGCAAGGAGAGGAAGGAAGGCCGTTCGTAATCGTGGTGCCGGTGCGCGTGCTCGTGTCCGAGCTATGCGCCCGTGCGCCTTGCACGCTTGTAGTATATATCTATAGTTAGCGTTCGCGGCGCCTTCTGGTTTTGAATCTTTCGAAGATGGCGTAGCTTCGGCAATGAAAGGAAGTGCGGTGCCGTTGTGCGCTAAGTCAGCGCATCCCACCGGCACGCCAATTGCGACTAGGTAAGTTGAGAGTTCAGCAAGTGTCCATGTAAATGTCCCTTAATCTTCAAGCTCTATGCAGCCTCTGCCGGCGTGTCCACGCATTGACGATTCTTTGGTTTCCAGCGGTGACACATTATTTCGCCATTTAATTCTGCGTAATCACTTGGCTTTCACTCAAACGGGATGTGATATTACTAGGCACCTTATATATTTTTTTTTTTGTTAGTGCCACTGTTAGCGACACATGTGTGCCAGTGTGTGTCTCGCGATTTTATTAATGGTATGCGTGTAAAAACATTTAATGCAAAGCTTTTGCATCCAACAAACGAAAATAAACAATGCTCATTGCAAGCACAAGCGCGTGAGTTTAATATGTTAAAATTAATCCACCGTGATGGCTTAGCGGAAATGGCGTTGCAATTATATAAGCAGGATGTCGCGGTATCAAATCCTGGCCGCAGCGGTTGCATTACGGTTGCATTACGGTTGCAAAAACGCCTGTGTTCCGTCAATTGTGTGCATGTTAAAGGACCGCGGGTTGTCAAAATTAAATATGGAGGAGCTCACCATAGCGTGCCATAATGGGATCGTGGTTCAATCTCGCAAAACCCCATAAGTTATTCAAATTTTAAATAAATATGCTTATGCTAGAAATAAGATCAGAAATCGCTATATCCCGTTCCTAAACACGGGCGTGTATTGAGGGCAGACGTCGAATAAAGATGCGCTTATTACGCTTCAGGTGGAGGCTTGTGCCGCTTCTCAGTGAAGGCCTTTCACGTCAACGCTTTGGCGAGCTGCGCCATGAATGCACCGGGTAGGTACTGCTCTTCAATGAATATCTCGCCAACTTGATCCCCCGCCATGTGCCACTGATCATGCGGCAAGCGACGAGGTAACGATTCTCAGCGTCCGCATTCACCGGCGTGCCACGCTACTCGTCTCGGAGGCCAGGCGCGAGCTTCTCGGTAGTGCCACTAGATGGCGCAGCGTGTCTATAAAGAAGCGCGCCAGAGGAGCCAGGTTGCGGCAGGACGCTTTTCTCAGCGTTTGCACGCACTTGCGCGCCACGCATGACGGAGGCCACGTTATAGGCTTCGCGGCGGCTACGTTCGATGACACCGAGTGTTGTCAGGTACGTGAAAAAAAGAAGTCTCGCTGCAGTACACGCCTCAGACATAACTCGTTTATACGGTGGCAGTACGTCGTGTCGCTATAATGATTCAATGATAACGTGCTACCGTCGAAAGTCATTGTGAAGACGGTTCTGCAGCAATAAGTTAACCTACGCCGAAATCTTAGTACATTGCTATTGTATTTGCCTTCAATAAACTATGGCTCCATGTCATAAGGTCAAACCTGCTAAGCAGCATTTAGCAACAAAATCCCATAGGTTCTGAGGCACCCCGACAATTCTGCTCAAATTTGTAATCATTACGAAGCACGACATACTTGTGCTTGCTTTGGCGAGAACTAAGCTTTCATTGAATTTCATAATGCTTATTGCCTTAATTCCTATCACCTTCGTTATATCGCCTAAATCCATTCACTAAGTGAGACTATTTATAAGTTACTGAACCGAACGTTCTGAATAATTAATCCTACGTTTTTGTAAGAAAGCCGTAAAAACATGCCTAAAGAAAAGTAGTACTGCTTGTCTCGTAGTTTCGGTGTTACAAATTGCTTGTTTTATTTTATTTTAGTTTTTTCCCAAATTCCATGGTTTTATTTCACACAGATAGTGAGCAAAACAAGGAGGGCAATAAAAATAAGGTCGTCACCTCTTTGCAGCGGTTAGTGAAACGCCGCTCTATTGTATAAGTATGTTTATTAATCTGTTTTCCCGGTTCTGTAGAAATTGTGGAACCTATCTGATGTGTTACAGAGCCACTGGTGTCTATAAGGCGTGTGTGATGAGCAATTATCGAAACCAAATTGAATACAAACGTTATAAGGCCAGAAAAAAGATGAATGTTGAATATTTTCCGAATACCTTTTTTTAATAATGAACATCCCTTTCACCATTAGGATAAAACAATGTTTACACTCTAGTAGCTCATAACACTGCCCATTATCAAGCACGTGTTATCGAAAGCACAAGCGACGCATCAAGGAACGACGAATGCCTTTCTTCATGTAACCAAGACTGTTTATAGCATACGTGGTCGCGCAATACCATAATGAAGTTTTAAAACACATACTAGTGAGCCCGCTAGCATATGTGTATACTTTCGAAGCTGTGGCGTCGCCGATGCGCCGACGAATACGAAGTGCGCCAAGACAGCTCGAGCGGAACGAGCGCATGAACAGGAGAATAAGGTTAGTTGCTTCCTGCATCTCGACGAGGCAGCGTCACCCCATCTCCGCCACTGTGCTGACACCGGACCACGGTACAGCGCGTTCCAAAAGTTTCCGCAAGGCCACCGTCAGGCACCGAGGGAAACCCGTCCCTGGCCCCATCTATAGGCATGAAGCTCCCGCCTGAGGAAACCACGCTGCACTGCGTCATCGAGCCGCTGCCGTTGCCAGAGTTCTGACCAGGAAGGCCGTCTATCTGGCTCACCAAGCTGGAGGCAGGATCTTTTTCCTCCCTGGCATCATGTCGCAGCAGGACAAGTACCGCATCATGGTAGCCACGCTTCCTCCTGCTCTGTACCTCGGCTTCAGGGCCGTAGGCATATAATTGAATTCCAGTCTTTGTGTTAGCCCTACCTCAACCGGCAGTGGCCCCTCACTTGCTCACTACCACGAAACCCAGTCACTGCATACCTTCGTTCATCACAACAGCGCCGTCTCCGCCAGCCGCATCAAGTACTTCCGCAGACTTCCTGTGCACGGGTGCAAAGAAAATTGCCGCCGTCACCTAACCTGGTGGACATTCAGGCCGGACGCGCAGCCGTTTCTAAGCCGCTCGTCCCCTTCACGGGAAGCGAATGGTGTTGTAAACTTTCCTTACCCTTTAGCTCAGTTCGGAAGCAAAGTTCGGCCGTTATCGCGGCATCCTTCTGGAGATTGGTTCTCAGTATAGAGGGATATTGACATCACACACACACAAGAAGCTGGCGATGTCGCTGCAGCGGAGCGATGGCGCCATTTATCACTGCCTACAGCTGAGCAAAGCAAAGCACGGGGTGATAGGCGCGCAAGGTGCCACCGTTCTGCTGAAGAAAAATCGGCATCTTTTGAGCCGTGTGAGACGGCGTGCACTTCCCGTTGTTGTGGATTGGCGTTGCTTTAGATAATGTACGTAGGATAGGATAGGAATAAACTTTATTTGTCCAACGGTTATTGATGTTGGCGCCCCGGGCTAGGCTGCCAGGGGTCCATCGCCCGAGGAAAATCTTTCGAGATCCTCGGCAACGGCCCTGGCCCGCTGGACGGCCCACTCCTGGTCTTCGGGTGCCTCGCTGAAGAGGGCGGCTTGCCATCTCTCAGCGAGGCGCCCCGCTTCAGAGGGTCTTGATGTTGTCTTCCCCTTCCTCCTTGTCCGCCTTCCTCATGGCGTTGGCATTCCCAAAGCACACGGGCCATATGGGCCCATTCGTGCTCGCACCACGGGCAGCCGGGCGACGGGTGCAGCGCGGGCCACAGGTGGTGCAGGTGGTAGGGGTTGGTGAAAGTGCCCGTCTGCAACCGTCTCAGGTCGACGGGCACTTTCACCAAACCCTACCGTACGTACCACACCCCTCAAAAGGTTTACAACCTCTGGGTCGTATCTTGTCCCACAACAATTATCGTCATTTGTCTTGCCCGCATTTCATTTCTTTAACGATGCGAGCCCGGTACTTCCAAGTCACGAACGGCTTGCGCGTTATCGACGTGACACAGCCTTCTCGATAGGAAAGTAGCGAGCGCGCATTTTCAAGAAAGGAAACGCAAGCAAGGCAGATGACGATTATCGTTGTGGGACACGATAAGCCCCACAGGTTCTAATCATTTTTCAGAGTACACACTCAGGAAAAATTTCCCCCTTAAGTGTCTATTCTCGTGTCTGACTCACTCCCATGCACCCATAAAAATGTTGTTTAGGTGAACTTATACACCCATTTCAAAGAGTATTTTCTAAAATTGAAGCCTTTCCCTCCAATGTGTGTTTTGCCCAAATTCACGCTACATTTTACATTTACAGCGCTATATTTTATTCCATCCCTAACTTAGTGTTTCGGACCTCCGCCAATGTAAGCCGGAAGTGTTGTCTTAGATGTTGTTTAAATAATAAAACGTAGGAAACAAAGTCGTGCAGCCTGGATTCGAACTGTGAACCTACAAATGGCCACTCTACGAAAGCATTACCTTTCGACCACTCTACCGTCACAACTACAGGGAATAATAGCGCACCTAAACTCTTTCCTTACCATAAGGAAAACGGGTCTTTCTTGCAGGTTACGCCAGGTATCTTTTTCTAAAAGAACTACTGCACTCAATATTTGATGCAAAACATAAACAAAAAGCACAATGAATGCACTTTTCACCCATCAAAGCTTTATTAACGAGATGTATGTCATAAAAGAAATATAAATTGACAAAATCAAGATTGTGCGATAAAATTGTACAAAGTTTGTAAAGACACTCTTGTATCTACTAAGAAGAACGTGACAAAAATTGCGAGATATGCGAAATGTATATTGCTGTCTAGGCACTATATCCCCCCAAAAATCTAAATTTTTCATTCCACAGGTTTTCCACTAGAAGAATTTAAGAGCAAAAATTTCCGTTCGGCGTGCCAGGCTGCGGCCACCGATATTCCCGGCTGCCTTGCGTCGCCGTCGCTCTCAGAGTCAGAGTCCGACGAAAAGTGCAGCATCCTCAGACTCGCTGCTGCCCGATCCACCGATAAAATTAGCCGCAAACGCAGCGGCACCACGAGATCTGCGATCTTTCGAAGCGCGCACGCCGCTCCCCGAGGCGGCCATTTTGGCTTGCTACTTTGATGGTCACGAAACTGCGGAGTGCCTTCAAAAATCACCACCCGGGGCAAAAAAAGCGAACTGCTTAGAAAACAAAAGAACAGTTCTTCTCCTTCGTGTCCTATAGCGCAGTGTCTCCGTGGGCCGCGCGGAAGGCCTCGAAACCGGCGTTTCAAACCATCGATAGCGGGCTAACGATGCTCAGTGGGCGCGGTAAGGAAAGAGTTAAGAGTGCAGTATTTCCTCTAGCTATTCTGATAGGATGATAGGCAACAACAAGGTGAAACAACAAATCTACACCAAGGTGAAACAATTTTAGTGATGCTGGCAATAAGGCGGGAAAGGCAGGAAGGAGAGAAGCGCACAAAGTTGCGGCGTCTATCCACTTTACGACCGGGGTGCGTCATGTCCTCAATAAATGTTTTGTTCTTACCGGTAGACGATTGCTCCGCATGCAGATGATATTGCTTATTATGTGATACGTCATGAAATAGCGCAAGAGTTACTGCGCATAACATTGCGCCGGCCCCAATGATACACCAGAAAAAAACGCGCGCATTGAAGAATTATGATTGGCTGACGCGCTATGATTCACTCAATTGACAGCTGATCTATAAAGCAATACCGAGCTGAAACAGCTTAAACGAAGCCAATGGCAAAAAGCGAAAGGCAGGGTAGGAAATAAATGAAAGAGCTGTCTTTACGCTTGACCACCGGAGACGTGATGTAGGCGAAGTAACAAGCTAACACTCATAGCCTACGGTGACCATATGGACTGCTCGTGCAACGGCTCGGCGTAAACCGCTGAGCACTCCTGGCTTCATGCTTGTTTTGAAATGGTGCAGTGCCCCAGCACCCACAAATTCTGGAAGGTGAGTGTTTCGCGCAAGACACCCAAGCACCACTAAAACATGAAAGGACGCAGTAAGGGTGTTGGGCTAACGAATGCACACATTTCGAAATTTACAAAGGAAGTAAGGGTGCGAAAAGGGTGTTTGTGCATCCACTTTACCTTCGAGGGTGTAATTTTCCTGAGCTTCTACGCCAGCATACACCCTCCCCTCGCTCCCTCATATACGCGCAGAGGCGTCAACTCGGTTTTACTGCAGCAGCGGTTATTTTCGAGGTCTCCTGCATACTTCACGACAGAACACACGACAGAACGCGTATATTTCTTGAGTCGGCGTATATGTATGGCGCCATAGATGCGGCGCTCACCCGCTTTGTTCTCTCCGAAATTACGCAACGAAACAAGTGCTGCTTCAGCACAATAAATTTACGCAGTCAAGCCCATCCTTTCTTAATAAACCAAATTGGTGATTTCGTTAACCTTTCCTCCCATTTCACTTTAACTGGACCTTTCGTGTTAAGCGTAAGCTGTCAATGGAATATAAGCGGTACAAGAAGCAACATTCGCTTCTCGTATGTACGTCGCACTCAAGTCGTATGCGCGGTAAAAAAAAAAGCTGATGAAAAAAACTGTTGCCTGACCTATTTAAAGGTGAAATGATACTTGAGGAATAAAGCTAACGTATAACCACCAGTATGAACGCTTTCCTAAGCCATGTTCTTTTCCGATGTATACAAATTGCCTTTGGTCAAGTAGGTCTATAGTTACAGTGTCAAGACTTCAATCGTAAAATGTTAGCTATGCCTTAAAACCTATTTAACTTGCGAAAGCGGAGAAAAAGACGTAGAAAGCACAACTTACCTTTTTTCCAGGCACAGTTGCACATGTCGTTCGAGCATTCTGAGTGTACGTCACTTTCATTGCCGTATCGCTCGATGCACATTTTCTTGCAGGTGTTCGCATTACAGACTGCACAAGCAAAACGCGCCGGCTATTCAGCCTGAATTATGTTATATTTTCATTGCACACTTAGAGTGAAAAGATTGTGGGCCACAGGTACCTAGAATAATTTGAATACTTTCGCGCTTCACTCATGCCAACTGCAAAATGGATATCGTCTCCATAAATGAGCAGGCAGCCTAGTATGCTTTTCCATTTGGTCTACCCGCTAAGGTGACAAAAACACAGTTTTATTTATTAAATATTTCAGCAAGCCACAAGCTTTCCTGAGTAACTGCACAAAACAAGAAAACCGCAGCAACCGGAAATTAAATCGAATAACAAAGTCGTTTGTCAACACTTTAATTGTACTGGTTCATGGTGCTCTTGTCGAATTCGCATTCATGACAGTTTACTGGGAAAATAAACGCATAAAAAGAGTAAAGGCTAATGAAACGGGCTTTGAATTAACCCTAATAAAATTCTGGAAGACACGTATTTTACTCGCATATTAGGACTTAGTATCTCGGTTATATCAAACATTTGCGTCGCCGCGTCACTGAATTCTTGAGACAGCACGTTACTTTCGTCGTCGCAATAACGTAAGTGACTGTGAAAACTCGCACCTCAACGCATGAATTATGAGAAATGTTGGCACTCTCTGGGCATCCTGTTGTCCCCAAACAAACAATACTCGCTTAACTTGTGTTTACTTCCAATACTTTCAGATCACTGGTGGCCTGCACGTGTAATCGTGACGTAACGTTTCTGACTGAAACTGTAACAAATTAGCATAAATCATCGACGATAATTGTCTACGTGGGCGAATAGCTCGAACGAACGAACAAGCGAGGCGACCCTACCCCCCCACCCTCCTAGCCACCCATCCCCACTACTTAGTTGCCCGAAAACAATCAATTAAAAGGTGTACAAAAAAAGTTATCAGTGAGAATTCAGAAAGTTTGGTGTTAGGAATTCTTCGTGGCGTGCTTTCCTTTCTTTCCTTTTCTTTTTTTAACATAGGTATGAAATTAGGCAATATAATAACAAGATCTTGGTGGTGCAACCCACCACCTCGTTCCAAAGGGGACGCTCGTAGCATCCATCCATCTAACAATGAATCCACCACGCTGTCATTACAGGATGTATGGGCGTCTATGGCAGCTTCGCTACTATGCGTACATATACCTTGGCCAATACTCTTCAGTTCATCTGTTACTGCAGTAATTGCTGCAGTAACAGATGAACTGCATCTGCATTTGTTACTGCTTACTACTCCGGCATCCTGACACAATGAAAACAACGGGCTGCACTCTGAGAGACCATGCAAAACCTCTGTACTTGTATACTGCCTCGATTGAGTACTTTGAAGAAAATAAGTCAATCATAAACGAAGAAGGCATGTTCAACACTTCTTGACATGATTCACTTCTACAAGCAGGCCCAGTCATAAGTCAGAGCGGCTTCTACATCTGTTTTCCATCGCTTTCATCGTACATGTCTATGGCTTGCACTGAGTGACAGAGCAAGAAGGCACCTGCTAGCACGTCGACACGCATTAAAGTCCAAACCAGAGTTAGTTGACAAAGGAACACATATATATTAGAAGGAAAGACCGCGAAATACAGGACAATCAAATGGGAATGCTCTGTGTTTGTTAGCCACTTGTTTGTGCCCTCTATTGCGCAGTTCACTCCATTGATATGTCATACGTAGATTCTTTCCTGCTGCGTTTTCTGAAGCGGTGCTTGCATCTAAGGAGCATATTAGGTAAAGATTTGAGACTGCATGCGAACGATTTTAAAAGCAGACTGACGTCCTCGCCTATGTACGTGCAGTGCCCTAAGAGAAAAAGAGAACGATGTGAACCTTGAGAGGCACTTACGTGAGGTGCGATAGCACTGACATTCGTTACCCTCACACTTTCCGATGGTCTTAATGCCAATAGATCCATTGAACTGGCGGCTGCAGGTGGTGTCGCAGGCCTTTTCCTCGCATAGCAAGGATCGCCTAAAATACAGATGTCACCAGAAGGAATGAAGGGAGCTCGAACATAATCTTTCTCCGGACAAATCCGCGACAATTTAGACATCGACAAGGAATGCGTATGAAGCCGTCACGTTACACAAAGTTTTGGCGCTCAGCTTACTTTAGCTACCTACTGGCCTTACTAAGGCTCACACGAAAAATAAAAACGATTTCCGGAGGAATAAATGTTTTCACTTACTGGAAATTTATTACCGATAGATGAATTGAGGTGTTTTGCAAAGTTTATTACCTTACACCTAGCACTAGTTTATTTTTTTTTTGAAGTTTTTTGTCGAAAAAGAAATCCTAGAAAGCCACAATAGCAAGAGCCTATGCATAGAGGAACGTGACTCCTGAGAGAGAGAGAGAGAGAGAGAAAAAGACAACTAAACGTAACCTAAAGAATAGCGTTGTTAAAGAGATCGTGATTGCAATTTTGGGAAGTATGCGGAAATCAGCTTACGCCGATGAAAATGTGGACATCACTGACTAAAACTCTTTATTGACGTCCGGCTTTAAGTTACGCGAATTTTGCGATAATAAGATGTGAAATTTAAAGGTACGATGACCTTTCATAGAATAAGTATGAACTCTATGCTGAAAACTAAAAAAAATAATTTTGCCAGCTATAGTTTTGCTAAGTTATGCTAGCTGGTGGAAAATACTGAAATGTGGCGCATTTGATTTACTTGCTTGCGCGAATTTGCGCTATGGCAGTATTCTCAAAGGCTGCACGACGAATTTACCGCCGCGCTGATAAAGAAATGTTCAAGACAACGGCCTACTATGTACATCTAGTCACCGCTCATACCAAAGGATGCATTAAGTTCAGCTATTTTCCTAGGGCAATTCGAGAATGGAATATTTGTAACGCTGCTTGAATAATTTATTTCTTCCGATGGCGCAACTCTCCGAAATTGTACTTTTCTGTTCATGTCTTGTGTAATTTTAATCGCCATGTGCTATCTTGTCCCACTATGAAAATGAAAAACATTGTTTTACTGTGAATTTTACTGCCCCTTATGCGCAAGACGTGTGCACTACTTTGCCTGCATAGCTATGGTTATGAATTTTTATGGTAATTTTGTTTTATGGGAAAGTGACATATATTATGTGTTATGTTCTGTATTACACTCCTGTACTTACCCTTTCGGGGGCTGACAGTATCAACAAACAAACATACAAACAAACAAATGACCAAACAGGTGTCCTACTTCGTAGAGCTAGGCGCACACATCAGAAGTCGCACTTGAAGAGTACGTTTAACTGAAGAGCCATGCAGTTGGCTAAACAGATTGCACTGTTTCAAAAAGACAGAAATGGTAAACAGAATAATGAATGCAAAGGACCTTTTGCAGCCCGAGTGAGTCGTATGGCAAAAGTCCGAAATCGCAAAGCTGCCGCGAATAGACCTAAAGCCTCCGATTGACGATAAAATTCGGCCACGAAATTAAAGAATTTGCTGTATTTTACTACGTATGTTTTGCTTCCCAAACAAAGAAAATCCATTGCTGCTCAGTTATTCCGTCATGTAAGTTCTGCCAGTTTCTTTACCGTTATAGAATGTGAAATTTTCGCTTACTTGTCGGCAACATCATTAACAAGTTTAGGTGGACTTACTTGAATAACACTGTCGATTAGCAGATGAAGCTTTTCGTTTTTCTTAATCTTTCTTGTTTTATTTGGCAAATGCATTGTGAAACTGTCAACTTGTGACAAAGCATATTTTGCTTTCAAACGCATCGAAGCGATTTGAGGATGGAAGAAGTACTTTCCTCCGCGGTGTCAATAACAAAATGCGCTGTAACGTAACTGGTTCTCAAAATGTTGTTAATACATTGCATTGAGCCTTTGAAGCAGCATTTGACAACGAAAGTGTCATTTGTTGGCCTTATTCGCACTGTCAACTAAAAATCAGCCCAGCGTGATATTCCTCTGCACTTACACATATGGAGAGCCTTGGCTCCCACCAATGCAGATGAGCACAAGTATGAATGGAACCAACATCATCTCGCCGTGTTCTGTCTTCGTTAATTCAGAAGCCGGCAGCTGAGAAGAAAACGAGTTGAAACTGCATAAGTAGGGCAAACGTTACAATAAAAAAATTGCGACGTAAACCATACTCGATGAATACATAAGTCAATGCGAAGCATTTCGCTCTTGCACGTGGCGCGAAGGCCCAAGGAAATGACGTCATCCCGGGGAAACGCTCACTCGAGGACCGCCACATGTGCGGGTCGCGACACCCTGATGCCATCGAAACCTGAGGCAGTCGCAAAGGCCACACGTCGCACCAAGTTCGTCTTCGACAAAGTGCTCCTCGGCTGGCCGCTCGAAGCCCTTTTGGACATATTCGCGGGCTTCTTTCACACCCGGAAAAAAGACTTTTATGTAGCCCGTATTGACCAGCAGAAAACTGCATCGGGAGTTTTTTCGTGTTGCTCTACAATTTTCTCACTGACACTTTTTCGTCTAATTATAATATTTCAGAAGTTGAATTATTAATTCAAATGAATAGTGTGATTAGGCGGAACGCAAAAAAAAAATTGGTCTGAGCATCTCCGAGCGACGGCAAACAACATTACCTTGGTCTGTCCAGCTACGTGGCATTTGTACATTTTTAAATATTGGTGCATGATAGTTGGAACACCCTGTACATTTGAGCAATAGCAAGTACGCAGTAGTTAGCTTTCGCACCCTAGAAAAAAAGCTTGCCTTTTAGGGTACCGTGCATTTGGACCACGTGGCAACGCCATCACACTCGTATTGCTGCCTCCTAGGGGATCGTTACAGCCCGTAACAGGGCGTCTGCAAAGTCAAGCTATTTGTGCCGCATTGTGGGCTGCTAGCTCTAAAGTGTTCCACATATTAGACGCTACTAGGAATGGCGAAGGCTTTCCCTTTCGAGTAACTGGATCGCGAAATTATGCTAAACCTTGCACGACTGAAACGCTTACTTTATCTTGTGGCAGCACGAAGAACAAACACAGATATAAAGAGAGCATGCAGGCAGTACTGTCATCCATGTCATCGATGAGTTCTTTGCTCTGCTCCTCGATGAACGTAATCAAACCTTGCACAGTATTATATTCTTGGGGAGTATGCTGACAGTCACGCTATGTCTGCTGTGGTAAATTCTCTACCGTGGACGCCTGTCCTCACGCGCCTTCAAAAGACTCTGCCATGACCTGTGACACCTTTCGCGAAACCGCTAGAAAAAAACAAATGCTGCTTGGGGCTCTGAAATACACTTACGCTTCCCAGTGTGAAGTGGCAGCAACCTGATGTTCAGCGCAGAGTAGAGGATAATGATGATGAGCCTCAAGCATGGTAGGTGCCTACAATGATGTGGACCGAGCTTCGAGCCATCTGACGAATACCGGAATTGAACAATACGAAAAAATAACTGGTAACGAGAGAATTGGATGTAATTTGCATATCAAACTAGATGAGTAGACAATTAGAACATATAAAAGAGAAGCGTCATTCAAGGAGTGAAACCATGAATCAGTTTGGGTGTTACCGTAAAAAAAAAAGAGAAAGGAGATACCATGCTTACAGTTCTTTATCGCGAACGATTTAGCATACAGCAAAAAAATTTCTGCCATTAGTGGTGGCGAAGTGTCTTCTTTGCTACGGGGTTTACAAGATGCTCGCGCCATCGAAAGGGTCATCATCAGCTGCGTAGCAGGGTATCGGGCAGCTTTTGGGCTGAATATACTGAATGTAATATGATGAAAAAAATATAGTGCTCTACAATCTTATCAGACCGAATCAGAAAACCGGCTGGATGACCTTTCGTTTACCCTGAATATCAATAAATATTTCGTTTTTGTTTACCCTTTATCGCATCCGGTTTCTATTACCCTTTTGTATCAGCAAGAGCCCATGCCGCTAGTAGCGTCACTGAAGTACTTAAGAATACTTTTTGACGCTTCCATGAATATGGCCGCCTCTTGCACAGGTTTTCTTTTTAGTTGAACCAAGTAATTGATAGATAGAATAAACTTTAATGTCCAACGGAAAAGGTGATCTACCCACCCCCCGACACACAAGTCAGGGGGCGAATGCCGCCGCCTCAGATGCAGGCTGGGAGGTCTTGGGTCCCAGCAGCCTCTTCAACCAGTTGGACGAGCTGGAGCTGGAGCTCAGAGTCCGAGCTGCGCAGCAGGGTCTCCCAGGTGTCTCTACTACCTATTTTGTGCGTTCCCCCGGGAGAGTACGGACATTCCCATATTATGTGGTCGAGGGTCCCTCTCGCCCCACAAAGATTACATTTATCGCTCCTGGCCTCGGGGAACATGTGGTTCGCCATAACCGGGTGCGGATATGTATAAGTTTGTAGTCGTCTCCACGCGACTGCTTGTCTGTTGTTTAATTTTGGGTCTGGCGGGGATACCAGTCTACGAGCCAATCTGTAATGCTGCGTAATCTCCCCATATTTTAGCATGCGCTCTCCGCTCCCTCGGTCATCGGGGGGCCCCGTAGCGGCTCGGCGGTAGAGATCTCGAGCCAGCTCGTGGGCCGCCTCGTTGCCGGGGACGGCTTCGTGCGCCGGAGTCCAAATTATTTGAATTTTTCTATCTAGCTTTCTCTGGCTTAGGATTCTGGCCGCTAAGGGCGAGATCCTTCCCTTGCTAAAATTTTGTATGGCAGTTTTGCTGTCACTGATCACAAATTTCGCGTCCGTTCCAGCGCAAGCTAATGCGATCGCAATTTCCTCGGCAACTTCTATGTTGCGCCCGCGCAGAGTGAGAGCAGTCACGGGAATACCCCGGCCACTGACGGCCGTTGCCACCGTAAAACTGCCGCTACCTCCCGCCGCGTCTACATACGCCACCTCATGTTCCGAGATATTACCGAATCTAATTTTTAATGCTTCGGCTCGTTTATGCCTCCTGTCTTTGCTATGTTCCGGGTGCATGTTTTTTGGCAGGGGGGGGGGATAATCAGATTTTTTCTAACTTCCCTATCTACTTCCACCTTTTGGGTGGGGCCTCTGTCCGGATTTATTCCAACTTTGGCCAATATGGCTCTTCCTGTCCTCGTGGTGCTAAGTCTCTCAATTTGAGAGGTTCGCACCGCTTCCGCCAGTTCTGCCCATGTGTTGTGCACTCCTAGAGCCATCAGTCTCTCTGTTGATGTACACATGGGCAGTCCCAGCGCTCGTTTTACGCATTTTCTCATTAGAGAATCAATCTTTTCTTTTTCCACCACTTTCAAGTCGAGATATGGCGTTGCATAGCTCACCCGGCTGAATATGTACGCCTGTATTAGTTTAATTAAATTTTTTTCCTTTAGCCCTCGGCCTTTGCTGGCCACCCGCCTAATTAGGCTCAGGGTCTGTATTGCGTGATTCTGCAGCCTCTTGACGGTCTCGCCATTGTGGCCGTGTGACTGCAGAATCAGGCCCAAGATCTTGGTTCTAAATTAGAACCAAGTAATTGAAAATTTCCTGTAGCAGATAGCGAGATTCTAGCCCTTTCTAACCTGCTCTAACCTGCTCAATCAGGCGGCCATTAATTTTTACAAGAAATCAGGCTACTTAAATACATAATTAACATGATTACGTAAATTAACTTTTAATTAAATTATTTCACAGCAGACATTTTCATCTACGCATTATAGCTAGTGAGTTCGCAAAGCGTATCCACTTGGAACGAATTCTCTGGACTGCACCAATTTAGAGATATTAAACTTCAATGTGTCCGATGGAATGCGTGAGGTGTTCGAGCTACTTTTTGTTTTGTTGCATAAAACAGCGTTTTCTAAAAAAAAGAAAGGTCAGTGAAACGTCAGTGTACTTCGTCTGACACTCTGAAAATTAACATCTCGAAACTGGCGCTGTCCAGAGAATTAGTTCCAAGTGGACACCTCTGGCGAAATCTTGAGCTACAATTCATAGATTAAACATACGCCGTCAACTAATTATTAAAGTTATTTAGTGTAACCATGCTCATTAGTTAATTACATATTTTGGTTTCTCACCTCACATTTCTCAAAGTGAGACACATTTCTCCATAATTGGGCTTGATTTCCCTGTTTTCCGATCTACCGCGGAGCCGTAGATGGGAAAACGGCTCCGCGGTAGCTCAATTGGTAGAGCATCGCACGCGTAATGCGAAGATGTGGGATCATTCTCCACCTGCGGCAAGTTGTTTTTTCATTCACTTTCATTTCCAATAATTTATCGCTTCTTTATTTCATTTATTAAGCACACGTAGTTTCCCCTATGTTGTCCTTGGTGTCAGTGTTCGTTGGCTTCTTATGATATGACCAATAAACATCGGGCCCCTCAGTTAACCCCCTTTCTTCACCTTTATTAGATAACGAGAGTCTCGAATCCGGCAACATTGATGCCTTCAGGTAACATGCGTTGATTTATTGACCAGTTGTCCCACCCAAAAAAATCACGTAAGCGTCACGCCTGCGGAAGGAACGATGTTCCACATCCGCCGCCAAGGTTTGTTAGTGGTGGCGCTGGCTAACACTCCCAGGGTTCTAGTAGGAAACATAAATAACCACGAAGTAGATGGGAAAACGTCTCCGCGGTAGCTCAATTGGTAGAGCACCACACGCGTAATGCTAAGACGTTGGATCGTTCCCCACCTGCGGCAAGTTGTTGTTTTTTTATCCACTATTATTTTCATTATTTATCTTTTCTTTAACTCCTTTAGTGAGTACAAGTAATTTCCCCTATGTCGTCCTTGGTGTCAATGTTTGTTGGCTTCTTATGACATCATCATAGAGAAAGAAATTAAACAAGAGGGGACACTCGGCGAAAACTGGCAACAGGAAAGACGTCAAGCCCGGTGTTAATCCCATCTGCTAGTTGACGCGAGCATTGGAAAAAAGGAATGCGAACTGAACTTACCATCTTTTATTTTTTTGTTCTTTACGGCTGAAAGCAAAAAGTTTAAGTATGAACTTATACTTTGCGACTTACTTTACTTGCGTTACCTAACAATAAGCGAATGTTAAAGTTAACGACTTGTACTCGAAGATGCTTGCGACGCTTTCTGTGAGCCCCAACAATATTATTACTTATTTCGGTAGTTATTGGGCACTGTCGCCGCCCCGGGCTTTGTGACGCAGTTCGCCAATAGCACCTCGGCCGTGTGACGCAGTTTCGCGTGTATAGAATCTTACCGGGACAAGTCTTGGTGCTTTCTCTGATCCACAACATTGTTGTAACTAATTTTGTTACTTTTTGGGGTACTTTTGAGGCACGCTTGCCGCGCCTGGGGTTGTGACGCAGTTAGCAAAAGAGCAAGCCGGCCGGGGTGACAGTTAGTTTGGCGTGTACTTAATCTTAGTGAGACAAGTTTGTGACGCTTTCTATGGCCCCACAACGTATATCTTCTTTCGGTACTCACGCTTGTCGATAACGCAACGAGCGATTACCAACAGTGATAACACTGGAGCGTGTTGCTTGCGCCGGCAGTACGCGAAAAAGATAACGCCGAGCAGCTCAAAAACCAACTCGAAAATTCTGCCTTCTGAACGACTGGAAGCAGGCTTACGAGCGAAAACGTTTCAAATGCGCGCCCTGTTGCCTACCACTGCGGAGCCGATCATAGTCGAAGAGCAAGCTCTTGAGGGTAAATGTTACGGCGAAACTGTTTATGACTAGCCGATTCGTCCATCACTCTGTCTCCTGTACGCCGAAACCTCCTCCAGCGCAACCCGATGCGCATGCGCGAAAAACAAAAGAGAAAGAGAGGCGCACGATTGGCTGCGCCAGCAGTGACGTCTTGCTCTTCGCTGCAGCCGAGCGCGCGTGCAGCAGTTCCTCTCCGGCTCCGAAATGGGTAGGCCACACGTCACACGTGCTTCTGAGGAGCAGGCAGCTTTCGAACAGCAACGCCGCGAGCAGAACGGGGAACTAGCTTGTCTACGCCGTGCCGACGCTGCAGCCTAGACACAAGAACAGGCTTGTGCAGCCGAGCGCAAGCAGCAACTGTGTACCGAGGATCCGGCAGCCTACCAAGCCACCGTTGAATGAATCGTTCACATTAACCACGTGATAAACACCAGGGCCACACGTTTCAGCTTCGCTGGTGAACCGTCTGTACGAAGTTCTTCGGTGGAGAGAGAGAGAGAGAGAGAGGGCTCTTTATTAGAACAGAGAATTTTGCCGGCGCGTATATAACCGCTGGCATGCTACTCTGTATAGGGATGGGGAATGGGAGGAAAAAATTCCAGAAAAGAGTGGGAGAAAAAAAGGATAAAAGTAAATCTGAAATGTCCGAGTGGACCTGATACTAATATTTACAGGTGACATGGCGGGTAAATTTAGGCTTTTGTATAGGAAGGATGCAATTTTTAAAGCTTTCCTATTTGACCGATTTCTGTCAGGTATTTGAACAATAAATCCAAAACCCGCGGCTGTTTTGAAGGGCCGGGCACTGGACCTAAGATGCTCGGTAACGTTAACGGTTCGTGGCAAATCATGTCCATTTGGTGCTCTAAAATTTGTCTCTCGTCGCGGTACGCGGGGCATTCTAGTAGTATGTGCTCAATTGTCTCTAAGTTGCGACAGTTATCACAGTATGGGTTAGTGGTTAATCCTATGCGGTACAGATAATTGTTCGTGTATGCCACGTTCAGTCGAAGACGATGGTACAATGTCTCTAAGTGTCGAGGAAGTGGTCGTGGAATTTTCGGTCTCATATCTGGGTCAATGTAACGTAGGAAGTTATCTTGGTGAAGCGGCAGATTCAAGATGCGGTCTTTTTCTTGGTAGGCATATTTTTTTGCCATGTTTGAAGCGTCGGCTTTTGTAAAATATGTTCTTTTGAACTTGCGGTATTGGAGTCCATTTCTGGCAGCTTCGTCCGCTCTTTCATTTCCCGAAATGCCGGCATGGCCAGGTATCCACTGGAACTTTATGCAATGCCCAGCAATCTTAGCCCTGTGGTGAAGATAAGCAATGTCAAATGCTGCTGGTTGATTATTGCAACGCTTGTGCCTGTTCCACATACTTTGTAGGGCTGCTTTTGAGTCTGTGAAAATCACCCATGTCTTTGGCGGTTGCTGTCGAAGTACATACACAAGGGCCTCCTTAATGCCATATAGCTCCGCTGAAGTAGATGATGTCGCTCGCTCAAGACGAAACGAGAATCGTTGCCCTGTAGTGGGAACGAAAAGTCCGCATGATGAACGATGTGGAGTTGTAGAGCCATTTGTGAAAATGTGCGTTGCGGCTGCGTATTCTTTGTGCATATATTCTAAAGCTATCTGATAAGTCGCTGCTTGAGGCATTTTCTTTTTCGCACTGATTCCAGGTATATATGGCACGATTTCCAGTGGGGACAGTGTCCATGGTGAAATGTTTCGCGGCATAATTTGTGACGCCTGAGCAGGAATCGAAATAGATATGCTGCCGACGGCCTGCCCAAAGCTAGATGTAGCCCGGGTTCTGGAAATATCCTTTAAAAAGTGAGTCTTCGTATGAATGACGTGGCGGAGGTGTATTCGAAGTGTCTCCTGCGAACATAGCACTTCCAAAGGCAGGCATCCAGCTTCTGCTACAGTCCCTGAGCGGGACGACCCCTTCGGAAGGTCAAGACATACGCGAAGGCAGTTGTTTCGTGCTGCCTCGAGTTTTCTCTTGCTTGTGGGAGATATTTTGTGCAGGATCGGGAGGTAATATCGTAGTGTTCCGTCGACGTAGGCCTTATGGAGGAGCACCATTGATCTACAGTTGCTGCCCCACTGTGATCCGGCTAGAAATCGGAATACGTGCGACGCCGAGGAAATCTTCTCACTCAGTTTTTTCACTTGGGGCGACCATGTGAGGTTCCTATCGATCGTCACTCCAAGAAACCTTTGCGTCTTGACGTATGGAAGGGCACGACCACCCAACACTAGTGGGTATTTTTCCATACACCTCCGCGTGAAAGCCATGGCAACGCTTTCGTTGGGGGACAATTTCAGACCCCTTGGATTTAGGTAGGCCGATATATTTGCTAGCGCTCTCTGGAGGCGTTGTTGGGTGGTACTGCGGGAACGCGACGCACTCCAAGTGCAGAAGTCGTCCGCATACAGTGTGATTTTGACGCCAGGGGGCAGGTTTTTTTTCAGATGGATGAGGACTAAATTAAATAATACCGGGCTTAACACAGCTCCTTGTGGCACTCCCTTCTCGACGGCATAAAGCGCCGTGGGGCCATCCGGGGTACACATGAAAAGTTGGCGTCCTTGAAGATAGTCTTCAATCCATGCGTAGAGCCGTCCTCCAAGACCAAGGGTTTCCAAAGCGTCAAGTATTGCTTTATGATAGACCGAATCATATGCTGCCATAATGTCTAAAAATAATGCAGTAAGTATGTTTCCAGAGACCAATTCCTCTTCAATTGATGAGACCAAGGCAATGACATTATCAATTGCGGATCTATTTTGCCGGAAGCCATTCATTTCCTCCGGGTAAACTTTTGCAGTTTCCAGGAGCCAATTTAGTCGTTTGTAGATCATTTTTTCGAATAGCTTCCCTACGCAGCTAAGCAGAGATATGGGTCTGAAGGAGGCGTAGTTTGTTGGCTGCTTCGCTGGTTTCAATATAGGAATGACTTTCGCACGCTTCTATTCCGTAGAAACCTCCCCAGTTATCCATGAGGCGTTGTAGTACTCCAGAAGGCGTAGGCGAGATGTGTGTCATAGATTTGCGAGCGCTTCATAAGTCACGCCGTCATGGCCAGGTGATGATCGCTTCCTTACGTCGCCGATTGCTGCCGTGAGCTCTTCGATGGTGAATGGTAATTCTAAGTCAGGAAGGGTAGCTCGAGGTGGACTAGGCTGACGACTTGCAATTTGCCGCAAAGGTTGTGCCCCGTTGGAAAGGAGCCTGCAGTACTGCTCTGCCACCTCTTTCAGGGATGCGCGCTCATGTAATGAGAGGGCGATAAAAGGATAAAGCTGTTGCGGCTCTTTGCGAATGCGTCTGACGACTCGCCAGATTTTGCTCAGCGGTTGTCGTATGTCCAGTGTCCCACAAAAGTCCATCCACCTTTTTCGGTCCAGTTTGGTGAGGTAATTAACGTCGTATATGTCTTTGTGCCCGTCGACAAGTTCTGAGGTCTTCGATATTCTTAGTACGTAGAGCCTTCCTTTCGGCACGCCTTCGAATGGCACATAACCTTTCAAATTCCTCGTCGTTTGTTGGTACATTACAATGCTTAGTGGCAGAGCGGGTACTTTGTTTGAGGCAATGAGCTATTGTCGGTATTATTTCTGTATTCGTAGTCGAGGCTGTGATTCCTTTGTCTACGGCTGCTGTGTAAGCTTCCGAGTCTACCGACTTCAATTTCACTTTTCTGGGCGACGTCCGAAAATGAAGGGCAGAGATTAGGATCGGGTAGTGATCACTACCTCGAGTCTCGAAATCTGTACACCATCCGAACATAGGGGCCACTTGACTTGATACGAATGTGACGTCAATGCAGCTAACAGTCGTCGGATTTTTCAGGTATGTTATGCTGCCGTCGTTCAAGGGCTCTATATTGTATTTTGCAAAAAGCTTCGCCAGCTTGGCACCCCGAGCACATGTATGTGAACTGCCCCAGATCTCGTTATGTGCGCTGAAATCGCCACAAATAATACGTGGAGACTGAGTGTTTTTCAACAAGTTTTCCAATCTTGTCACGTCGAAAGGTGATCCTGGTTCCAAGTAGACGCCGATCAGGGTAAACACTTTGGATGCAATCACTGTGGTTGCGCAAATATATTAGTTCTTGTCATGTGGTGCTACGTCAATCGCAGAGGCAGGTATGTCGTTGCGAAATCCAACGAGCAGTCGGCTAATTCCATTTTGTCGCCTTGAATGATGAAAATAATACCCCTTTATCCTAAAGTGCTCGTCGACGCGAGACTCGGAAATGACTAAAAAAGGGAATCGGTACACTCGCGTAAGATGCTTAAAGTCTGCTAGCTTCGAGCGCAAGCCGCGAGCGTTCCACTGGAATATAGTACATGTGCGGAAGTGTTTGTTGGTAGACACCGCTTGTGAGACGATTGTTGGCGAAGCCATCATTGCTACTGCGAAGAATCACGGCTTTGCGCCGTGAAAGAAGACGACACTAGCGGTTCCAAAGCCAGGACGGCCTCTACTTCAGGGATGCTCTTAAACGATGGGCTGGCACGGAGAATAGCCTTGATTGCGGCGAACATCATGGTAACCAGCCTACTCGATATCTCATTTGCAGTGCTACCATCTAACAACGTTTCTTGGTTCTTCCTGTTCTTCTGCTGCGACCTGGAAGACACTTGTTGCTGTCGTGGGCTTGAGGTTATATCACTTGAGTGCTTTCATGGATTCGTTGCAGTTGAAGGCCTTTGCTGGTTTTCTTTCACGACTGAGGCGTAGGACTTTTTCAAAGCCGTGTCGCTGCGCTGCACCGTGTCGTGTTGCTTTTGGTTTGTAGATGTATACATCACATCCGGATTCGCTGGTGGTTCTCGTCGTTTCCGCACTTTTCCTTGGATTTGCTCCATCGTCCATGCAAGAGTGGCTGATTTCTTTTTAGGACACCCTCCGTATGACGCAGCATGCTCAGCTCCACAGTTTGCACACCGAGGCTGGGAACGTATACACTCCTTATGCGTATGTGGACCAGCGCATATCTTGCAGCGGATGAGGCCTTTACAATATTTCGCTATATGTCCATGTCTTTGACATCTGAAACATTGAGTAGCAGACCCCATGTATTCCGTCACGGGATAACTGCAGAATCCAAGCGACACTCGGTTTGGTAAAGGGGCGTCCTTAGAGAATTACAGGATGACCGAGCGTCTTCGGGTTTCCGTTACTACGCCATCTTCGTTAGGGACGTAGAAAACTTGCCTTTTAGCAGATATGACTCCTTGTTCGCTCAAATACTCCTTGAGGTCGTCATCTGAGTACTCAACAGGAACGTCCTGTATCCTCCCGTACGTGGCAGAGTCGGAGTATGGAACTCGAGCTTCTACAGGAATACCCGATAGATCTGTCACTGTGAGGAGACGATTGGCTGCAGGAAGTGTAGACACTGTCACCATGAGGCTGCCATCCTTGTTGAGACGGTGGCTGAGTATCTTTTCTTGGGCTGTTGTCACGACCGCAGAAGCCAGAAGATTTGGGTTTACTTTCCATAAGCTGCTGTCAGGCTGAGTTGGCTTGAATATAACAGGAACACCTGCGGCTCTTTTCTTTTTGTAAGAGACAACAGTGAAGGCTGTCTGGTCCATCTCTTCGTTGTCTCCTGCAGATTCCCTTGTGTCGATGTCATCTTCACGTAGCCTTTTACTTGCTTGCTCATCTTCTCTGTGGTCTACAGAAGCAACGTGCTGACCTGATTGCTGAGTGCTTGCGACGGATGCCATCAGAGCATCACGAAGGGCGGCCGACGGCGGAGGCTCGCCGCGCTGCTTCGGTCCGGTGCGCTTCGGGAGCCGCTTGCTGTGCTTCTCTCGCAGGACGGTGACCCCCAGACCGGCGTTCGGTGAAAGAGAGGCACAAGGGGTAAAAAGGCGCTCTACACTTGCTAAAAAAGACTTAAAATTACAGACGGGCGTTCGGAAGCGGGCCTATCGCTCGTCGTCTTCGTCTTCTTCCTCTTCGGTGGGAATTTAATGGAGATTCATTAAATTCTTCGGTGGGAATTAATGAATCTCCTTTCCAGTTGGTTCTACAATGAGAGCCTAATGACAAATCAGTGCTTTTCACCTACAGATCATGGGGTGTTACCATGATTGCGTTGGAATGGCCAGCCAGGCCATAGAAGCGGCTTAAGTTGAGCGATAAATAGCTCCACATGACCGCATATATTTACTACTACCATGCAAAGAACCACATGTAACGTCACAATTGCCGATGAGAGGCGTTGAATTGGGCGAAACACCTTGCATTTATTTTCATCAACTTGTGAATACAATGCCGACCCTCTGCGATTTTCGTCACTGAAAGCGACGCTGATTTGTAATGTGGTGCTGTCGATGTGCAGAAAGTGTTTTGTGGAGCAGTGGAACGTATTTTCGTTGTTAGCGGTTTCTTTAGTGGGAATGTGTTTTGCGCTGAAGCAGCCTCTCTTTCATTAGGGCATTTTTTTGTGTCGCATATTAGCTCACACGATTATGCGCTAATGTCCCCGACGCACATTAAGAAACTATTGCGCTTCAGCGTCTCGTCCGTCCCTAAATTCGTGTAGTGAGATAGCAGGTTTTCATAACAGACACTGTCATCGTCTCAAAACTAAGTTCTTCGTTAAGAAAAATACAATGCTGTCCTCGTCCGCTGCAGAGTTCCCTGGTTTAGTCGGCGCTCACTGAGTTAGTGTGCGGCGTGAAATGCCGCGCCCATTACCAAGGGTCAAAGCTGCACGAAAGCGTTTGGGTACGCTGCTCGAAAATTGCCGCCAGATCTGATGGCCGTGCATCTAGCATGGTCATCTACGTACGACATTTGCAGGTCTTAAAAAACAAAAACGACCATTGAACACATACAGTGGACATGCCTTCAATATGACGTCCAGGGCATCCTTTTATACAGTTGACGCTAAGCCAACTGAAATATAGAACACTTTCTGAAAAAAAGAAATGCGTGCACCCTGGCCACTCCGTCAATGGTGCCAAAGGCCCTATTCAGGCTCTACCTGCACTTCTTTAGGACTTGCCTCATTGATCGAGAATAGTACGCTGCAAATCCTACTCTTCGTGTACGCAATGCTTCCTCTCTCCCTATTGTCGCCTTCCCAACAATAAAAAGCACATTTGCCTCGTTGACCTCCCTACCCTTTCCTTCTCTTTGCATGCATGCCTAACTTGACTGATCTTAATATTGTTGCGTTCAAGTTGTGTTATATTTGAACTTCTGTTGTGATGTTTGCAGTGATGGTGTTCCGTCTATTTGTGGTCTTCTGTCTTGGAATGGGTCAATTCCTCATCATTGAAAGAAAAAAGAAATTCCGAACACAGCCATCAGCAGGGAACGTTATTGACCCTCTTTTGGAGCAATAAAGGCGTCATCTTAGTTCGCTACGCATCTCGAGGAACGAATATTACTAGTGAAGCATACTCTGACCTCCTAAAGAATCATCGTATGCCTGAATCAAATGGAAACGCCGTGGATTGCTCTCTGCGGGTGTTCTGTTGCGACATGACAATGCACAGACCTACACGGCTCATGCAACAGTTGCGACAATAACAGACTTGCAGTTTGAATGTCTTGCGTATTCATTATACTCACCAGACCTTTTCCCGAGTGGCTTCCATATGTTCTAACAACTGAAAGAAGCCCTGGGCGACAAGAAGTTTCGTTCCGATGAATAGCTAGGTACCCCACACGGTGCACGAATGGTCGCGCACACTGCCGAAGGAATTCTTTTCTGCGGGAATACAGGCGCTTCGTAAGCGCTGGCAAACTGGCATTGAGCGTGAGGAAGTATATGCCGAAAAGAAATAATACAGCTTTGAACCACGTGTGTGCAGTAATTGCACATGCGGCTTCACAGTAATTACACGCCCTCTCCCCCTAGTGACGCCACTGGCTTGAAGCAATGCTTCATGTCGAGGAAATGTGCTGCACTTACAACAGGACATGAAATAACGTGCTTTATTATGCTCTTGTATAACGGCAGCAGCAACAGCATTTCATCCACGCATGTTCGGCCTGCGCGCATCTTAACTCAGTGCGCTAACCGCGAGCATGGGACGCAACTTCCTAATCAAAGCCTTACCTGGAAACCGGACCAACACAGTGCTGATACCTGTCAAGCCTTCTAGGTCTACCCAGTCACTCGTTCCGCAACACAAGATTCCTAGTACGCGAAAAACCAGTGTGCACTATCCACCATAACGTAACTATTGCAACTGCCCGGGATGTAACAATCCTTTAGTGTAACGTGCATTTCATACCGTCGTGTATGATCGAACCTTTGCTCTGCGTGTGCTTCTACGGCCGGCGCTTTACGTCAAATTGAAATGGTCACAGTTCTAGGTAATATTTTGCCAGCCTACCGCTTTACAGGGGTACCGACACAACAAATTTTGTGACCCGCTTTTTAATGGGACGAGATAGCTGAATAAATGAAGGATTCTATAGATATTTATCAGTGCAGCGATTTCGCTGTCTTCCTAATAGTTTATCTCTACTTTGAAACCTCTATATCCAACTTGAGTATTTAACTATGCCTGTAAGGGATCCGGTCCTTATAAGCATTTTTCTTACCTTTTTTTTCACCAATGCTATCAACCACTTTTGCTTATCTCGACAGCTGACCGGTTAATGCTTCCATCCGGTTAAAATAGCGTGCTATTACTAAGAGCTTGCTAATCAGCCCATAGCAGTGGCTTTAGGGCAGGCAATGACCGCGTCATCTAAAGATTACAAATGTTTCCTTCCAATCGTTAGTTTTCCTTGGAAACGCAGAGCGACACGGTCTTCCCTCTTGTCTCGTCGTGTGTGCGTGTGCGTGTGTGTGTTTCTTGGCGCACGCTTCGAATTTATCGCATTAAAGGGTAACGTAATTAATCATCTGTTTGTTGCATTCTGGGGGAAATGAGTGTTCTTCGTGTATAATTATGCTAGTTCGACAGCTGTGGAACAAAGCAATCGGAACAAGGCACTAATTTCCTCCCAGTAATCCTTAAATGGATAGATGTCTTTTGCAGTCTCGATTGGACAATAAAGGTGAATAAAAGAACTAAACTTTTACGGCGAGTCCCTAATCTTGAGTTGACGCACACGCCGTCTGTAGCGTACGCCACGGTTAGCGCGACCAATAACAGTCTCGGCCGCAAAGACGAGCATGCAGGCGGCGATGATGCCAGCGTACAAATAGAACACGGAGACCAAGTCTTGCAGTTTCAGCTGCTCTTCTTCCTCCTTGATGCTGCAACGCTCCATCGGAAGCATAGCACCTAAATACTTGAACTCCGAGATTCCGCTCTCTCGTAAAGCTGCTGCGCTGCAATAAAAGACATGAAAGAAAGTCACTAACTTTCTGTCTTGATTGCAAGCGGAGCTAACAATCAAATAAACAAGTGGCTTTCAATTTCCGTGTTCCTGTCAGCCTTGTATGTGCGTTGTACGTGGTGCAACAATGAAAATTAAAAGCGTACAGCTGTGGGTCAGTATTGCACTATTGTGATAACTCATGATGCTGAATGTTTAGCTTGCGGTATAGAATAATTGCGCCTGCTGCACACTGTGAGATGCCTGCCGAAAGCTTCCTGTGTAGCAAGGGTAGCAGCGCAGTCACTGGAAAGCAGGAAAATAAACATAACGGAGCAAGAGAGTGACTTTTCAGACAGTAATCTTTTGCAGACGTTTATGTCTGTGCGCCCCTTTCTTGCACCCTTCAAATAAATAAATTTTACCATACATCACCTATCTTTATTTTTTACGCTATGCACCCGTTAGCACTTCCCTGTCATGAGCTCAAGATAAACGCATGTGGTCTATAACATTCCCATCGTTCGATAGCAGGAGGACAATCTCAAAGTTCATCGGCAATCTTTTTTTAGTTTGCGTTCACACTGAAACATGTACATTTTTCGAAAGCCTGTGTGTTAGCTCTTCACTTCATGAAAGATGCCCAGCACCCATCCGGAAATCAATAGTAGCTGGGTTCCGAGAATAAAGATTGATTTTTTTTAGCTGCAAGGTAGTGCTATTTTTGCGTCTGTCAAAAGCTTTAAACCTAAATTGCTACACTTCACGCAAACAATATATTGTGAGACATCCACCGATGCGATGCTTTTATTTCAGAGCAGCAGCCCGACACAGAGCCGAAGCACCACCCGAGACAAAAGATGATGATGAGTCGTATGTACAAATGACAACAACGATACGCACAAATAGCGCTCACACTAAATGATCCTCCTTCACGAAAGCGGTCAGCAATAACGCAAGCTAGAAAGGGTAGGTACGGCGAATGTATGGTTTCAGGCGAGAGACGTGAACGATTTCTGTAGTGCTGCGGTGGCGGTCAGTAGCTCTGCTGACAGGAGTGCCGCGATAGTTAACGGCCGAAGTTCCTTGTAACACTGTGTATGGACTAATATTTCTATGAAGAAATTTTTCAGAGTTCCGGTGCGCGAACAGGTGTCCGCAAAAGAACTTCGTCACCTGCGCGGAACGAAGCAACGCGACACGTCGCACCTAGCCGCATCATTGGAATCCGTTCAAAACCGAGCCGCCCGCTTCATCACTTCACATTATTCACGGTACACTAGTGTCACTTCTTTGAAACAAACGATAGGTTTGCCAACACTGAAGTCTCGCCGCATCATATCACGTCTTTGCTTGCTGCACTCTTTTTTTTACAATCCACGCTCAAGGCACCACCTTCTTAAACCACCATTACGAACTTCCTCTCGCATAAGTCACAGCTCTGCCATAGCACGTTTACCCAGCCGCTCATCTGCCATGACCACTTCCTTCTTTCCTGATGCAATCGTTTATTGGAATGCGCTCCCTGACAACTTCGTTACCTGTACTGACCGCAAAAAATTTCGTGAATACCTAACAAATCACTTTGAATAACTTTCTGTTCCCAGTGTACATCGTTCATGAACCCATCATAAACCTATCGGAATAGTCTACCCTTGTCAACCCTTCCACCTAGTCTTTTTCTTTTGTTTCTTTTATTGCTAATGTATTGCCGTGTTACTTCTTTCAATTCGAATTTTTTCTTTGATTGTTTAAAGTCGTACAAAATCAGCGATGTGTTATTTCTCTTTTTTTCGGTGTTTTTGCAAGAAACTACTCTTACACGTGTTTGTATTGCCCCCCCTTGTGTAATGCCTTCGGGCCTTCAAGGTGATAATAAATGAAATGAAATGAAATAACGAGCTTTCCTTTTGTCCTGGATGGTAGCGGTGTTGGCGCGGGCAATTTCGCAGCATCGGGCGATGCGAGCAGCAAATCCTTCTGGAAGGGATGCCGCTGGAGCAGCAGGTGCTGAAAGGAATGTAGTGTCCAAGACGAAAGACCGTGCACGACCCTACACGAGGAAGAAGGGACTGTAATTAGTTGTGCATTGGACGGCAGTATCATAAGCAAACGCCGCGAAAGGTAGAATTCTGTCCCCGCTTCTGTGGTCGGGTCACCCTGTAAGACCATTTGTTTACGAGTGGTACGCTGATGTCGTCTTACGGGCGGTGTCAGAGGCCTCGAGGACTTCACAAAGCACACGCGAAAGTTACTGCTTGCCACGGTCACTCAGGAGGACACGAGGTGCACCGTGGCGCAATACGATGCCGTGTACGAAAAACTTGGTGACTTTGGAGGCAGTAGCAGAGCGAAGAGCTGCTGTCTCGGCGTAGCGCGTTAGATGGTCCACTGCAGTAACGATCGAGCGGTGACCAGTGGACGTGAGTGGCAGGGGTCCGTATAAGTCTAGGCCTACAAATTCCAAAGGGGTAGATGGGCATAGTAGAGCCTGCAGAGGGATGTCGAGCACTTTCTGTGTTGGCATGACGCGCAGGAGTCAACGCATTTGGCATAGAGGTGGAAAGGCCCGACCAAAAACAGCGCGTTACTGAAGCGGTCGCAGTTCTTGTGAAGGCCGAAGTGGCCAGCCGCCGCGTCGTCGTGAAATGCTTCCAAAACTCGGAGTAGAAGTAAGCGAGGTATGACTGGGACTCATCGGTTACCGGAAGGATGGTAAATCATTCGAAATATCTCTCCACCTTGAAGTTTAAAACATAGAAGTTATTGTTTTAAGCGACTGTTTGCGGGTGGTACTAAACCAGTGAGTCGGTCGATCACCGTACGGAAGTGTGGATCTGCACGTTGGAGCGAGGCGAGGTCAGTAGACGGAAGAAAGTCAACTGAGGCAACCGAAAGTACCGGACTACTGGGCGTGTGCTTGGACATTTGGCTAGATGGTAACGTGCAGACCGAACATGGAGCATGGTCGTTTGGCGACAGCGGACAGCGAGAAATACGGCCGTGAATGCCGCAGTAGAAACAAACAGGGTGCGACGTGCGACACGGAGAGTGGTACTGTTGTGCAGGAGTATTCGCTGTCATCGAAGGCAGGGTGTTACAGTGAGCTTCTGCAAATGGAGAACGAATGGTTGAGGTGTAGGCCGGGTGGCAATGTCCGCATAACTGGACGTACGAAATGGTCTTGCGGACTTGTCAAGCTTGGGGCTTCTCAGCGACGCCAGTTCGTCCTTGATGATGCCACGCAATCCAGAAGGAGTGGGGCGGACGGTTGCAAACATCGCAGGTCCAGAAAGATGTCCCTGAAGTACCTCCATGAGTACGTATCAGGGTTCGCAACTCGGCGTCACCGTTGAAACCAATGTCGCAAGGGATGAATAGACTGGAGCGTGTCAAAACATTGGCATGCTGTGATAATATAATGAACGGTGTTCGGGCTCTGAATGACGAGAGCATTGAAGGCGACTGAATTGTTCCCCTTCAGTATATGGCGAACGCGTTCAGATTACGACATGTCACAATGTGCGCGGCAGCAGAGAGCGAGGACGTCCTCCAATGCAGGATGTGTAGGACTCGCCCGGTTCTTGTATGAGCGTTGGAAGCTTCTGTTTCGCGACTTCGGAGCGTCGAGAGGGCATGCCGAATATCTGGCGAACATGCTGGGTGAATGTTGACCAGTCCTAAAAGTCACTTTCGTTGTTAAACGACCACCTCTCGACAACTTCGGTGAGGTAAAAAGCGACATACCGTAGTTTGTGCCTGTCGTCCCAATGGTGGACCTCACTTGCTCAGTTATAGCGCTCGAGCCAATCTTCCACGTCGTCACCGCGGAGGCCGGAAAATACGGGAGGGTATCGCTGTTTGGTGTTCACGGTTCAGGTAGGCCTCGCTGGCTGAACACAGGTGGTAGTAGCACTGGTAGAAAAATATTCCTGCCCGTCGCGCACTCGGTTATTGACGATCACGGGCTACTGACGATCATTCAACAGAAAAAAGTTAACAAAAGAAAATTTTAATCAACGTTAAAACGTTGTGTAACACAAACAGGTGTAGGTACACAGATTCGTTATTCGCTTGCACAGTCATAGTATGCGCAGAGTATTCAGGGAGCAACAGGAGCAGAGCGAAACCACACTGGAGCGGAATAAGAGCAACCTCGACTCGATTAGGGGTGCCCGGCATTTCATGAAAAGCAACCTCTCAAAAGGCACGGTGATGTCTTGGTCAATTAGACAATCTTGAGCACTTTCGTTTGGTGCGCGAAACCTTTAATTTAATTCGGGCATAAGTTATTTACGATTACTATCCAAACAGCGCTTTCTTTCTTCTTGCTGGATAGTGTTTGCTGATTGCTTCGCGAAAGAGGCCAGATGATAAACACCGGCTTTACTCGGATAAAGATGTTTCACATTAATACGCACGGTTCAAGAATAACCTGGAGAGAAAGAGTATGAAAGTGCTCATAGTACTTGCAACGTTACTCGATCGCGCGGCGATATAACACTACAAGGATGTCGAGAAACTGTGCAGAGATATTACATTCTCTTAATCCGCTGCCGAAGGATGTGATTCAATCCTCGGTTCATGTAGGCCCCGAACATCAAGGTGTACAGGTTCTCCGTTCCGAGGTAGAACTCTCCCGTGGGACCGCCCTCGCAAAACTTGCCTGCCTGCGAGATCGAGCACAAGGTGTTCTTAAGGCATCGCGTGGCATCAATTTATGCCATCAAAAGCGGCAGCACATGGCACATTTTTTTTCGGCGCATTTACGGCTTGACCAATGCCAAAATGCGTCTCTACAATTAATTGTTAAAGCACCTACCTGATATTGCACACTTCGACCAATAACTACAGTATGATTTCCAGTGGTTTAATATAACAGCTTTTGCGCTACACTAAAATACGCAGAGAATAATAAGTAAATGAATTGCTCCGCATTATTACAGAATCGCGTATTTAAGTGACAACGTCTGAAACGAAGGTGTAGGTCTGGTGCTGACGTAAACCCCCGAGATGCGTTAATTTTCAATTAACAAAGTTACTTAAGCCAAATGTTTCACACTGTGACGGCGAAGCCGTTAACGCTGCCAGAAGAGCTCATAAACGTGATGAGCCTTTTTAATGTCTTCCTGAGAAGCGGTAGACGACTCAGCGAGCTTGTTTTGAGCAAATGTGGAAAGCAAGCATATGTGATTGCTCACGTGTCACACGAATAACGGACGTGAATGAAGCTGATTGCTCATTTCTTGAAGCCTTTCTCCAGCTTTTGCACTAACCATTTACCGTTTAAAACGTTCAAGCAGTGTAAAAAGATAAGGAAGTCGTGGGATACGCGTGCTCACCTGGCAATGATAAAAACTAATAAAAGACGAATAAACGTAATAATAAAAAAGGAATAAGTTGTATCATGTATTTCTGCACTCGTGGTGCGAGCTGAACGAACTTAAGGCACTGTGAAACAAAACGAACAGTGAGCTCAGCGGGACGCAAATCATCTATTATCATTCACTTTCCTCAGATATCAATAATAAATGCCGTGACGCTGCAATTAAAGAGATAAACACTATTTGGGGTCACGACAAGAAACATTTCACTCCGGAAGGTGTTGCGGTTAGCAGTCACCATGTTACTGGCACAAATATGACCAAAAGATTTCAATGTATACCTTGTGAACATTAGCGTTCTTGATTGTAAGACAAAACGTTGTGACGTTATACATGCAAAATTATTGAATCATAGCATTAGCGACAGTTTGTTTTTAGCACCAGTAGCTGAAGCAGAATAATTCAGAACTTTCCGAGCACTGACAATCGCTAGGCCTTCGATGTAAACAACGTGCAAATGATGACAGTTAAATAGGTCAATGCATATATCACTAAAAGCGAGGGTTTCTATATACATAAAGGGAGCTGACAAGCAAACCATGGAAATCTACAGGCCAGTTTCGGCGCTCCCTGTTTATCTTTTTCGGAAAGCTTAGAAGAATAAATTTGTATTCGTATAACGTGTTTCTTTCCTGGCAAACATATTATACGCGCAACTCGGCTTTCGAAAGGGAAGATCAACAAAAACAGGTTTACTAACATTGGAAGAAAACATAATACACACTATAGTAATAGTTTTTTTTTTTTTTCATAGTAAGCCTGCTATTGATATTTTTATAAGGCGTTCCACACTCTTAGTCACGATATTCATGCAAACAAAACGTTCGTGTTAGGTATTTAATGGAAGCCTTTCGATTGACTCTATAGTCCCTCTTACACAACCGCCAGTAGTATATACATTTGCAAGGTTCTTATATATAGTCGTCATTTCTTCCTGTTTCAAGCCGTGTACCCAAAGGTGGCATGTTCGATACCCTTCTGTTCATTGTATACGCCAATGATTACTTAATTGTTAACAAAAGCACTAAATTTATCATATATGCCGACGACAGCACCATATTCTTTTTGTGGGCCCGATGTCAACAATCTGGCAATCGCATGTAATGAAGCACTGTCAAAGCTGTCCACCTGGTCCAGCTTCAACAAAATAAGTAATAATCCTTAAAAACAAAAGTTATTATACTCCGTGCCAAAAGAAAAGCGGCTAAACTGCTATACCCTGTTGTATAAGAAACTCGCATCAATAGTACACTATATGTACACAAGATACTCGGAGTTACATTTTCCGCTTACCTGAGTTGGCATTCACACGGAAAAGAGAGGTATAAAGATATTTCATCTGCTTCTGGAGCGCTATCACAACGTCAGCGCTTACTCTCCTCCAAGGTCAATCTTCAAGGGTATTAAGCACTAATCGGATCGCATCTTTATTACTGCAGACCTAGTCTAGACTACTACAGCTCAGCAGAACCTAATTGAAATTTGGTTTTGCAAAAGAAGACGTTTCGGCATGTTGCGAACATTCCTCACCTCACTTCACTTCGACTAAAGCGGTCTTTCAGGACTACAATACAATAAGAGTTCAGGACTTTATGTACAAATTTCCCATTCTGCAATCCTTTTACTCTTCAGCCGGTCACAAAGAATTCCGAGCGACGACGACATGCCTGAAACAAGCACCATCGATGGCTTTCCGCGACTTACTGCCTCGCGCTTGGTGTCTAGTTTAAGGGCTAACTAAAAACTGCATGCGTTGTACATCAGGTTACCGTCCGTTTTAATTGAACTTTCTAAAGTTGCTACTGCTGCACACCAGCACTTGTGCCGACACGATCTAAGCTGTGAACAGTGGCTATCACGTTTTTATTACTGGAAGGAGCATTTATGCTCTATTTGCATACTGTTTTTGCCTTGTTTCTTCTTTCTTTGACTTTTCGTTTCTTGATCGATTTGTCTTCTTACTTATGTCCCCTTACTTGTGACATTGTGTTCAATGTAAAGTCAACCTATTTGCTTTCATGTACTCGATAGCCTCTGCTTTTACAGCGAATACATTACAATGATCAATTAAATCTGTGCTATGGTAAATACATGATGTGTTTTATATTTTACTTTTGTTGAGGGTACAATGAGCACGCACATCCATCGTAAGTACAGCCTATCATTTTCATTTTGTCCACTTTATAGTTGTGCAATGATCGTTGTGTGCTTTAAATGTGAAAAAAATAAAAATATATATATATTATATATTATATTATTATTATGTGTGTGTGTCTTCAAGGTCCCAGTCAAGCTGCCTGGAGCTGCTTCTGGACCAGAAGACCAGCCAGGTTTTTCAGCCAGGTGTGTGTGTGTGTGGAAAATTTACCTCCCTTTCCTGATTAGGAATATTGTTTGTAATTACGGAACTCTCCTTTTTTTCCTATTCTTTTATGCGTTATGCTAGGTTTGCAGTAATTTCTTGGTGTATTCTGTTACGTAAGGAAAGTACTTTGTTTATAGTTTATAACATGACAAGTGCGTTGACAATTTTCGAAGTGCGAAAACTAATTAAGGTTTTAGCTGCAAATTACCTGTGCAAGCGATCAGGAACATTACAAGTGTCTTTAACGCACAGCGCCTAATTTATCCAGCTGTTCTAGCAATATTCAGAACAGAACGGAGATGAAATTTCGCAAAAGAGGCTGAGGTACGTAATGGTTAATGTTCGGACGAAACGAACTGTGCGCGAATAAATTACTGCCTTTGTGAACATTTTTCAACAAATGCTTGAAAGCGTTACGTGCGGACAACGTTTGAGATATATTCATATGCAGGTAACGTTTTGAAGCATGCGATATAAATACAAACAACTTAAATTATTATTGCAAGTTCTCGAAACGAATTGCTTCGTTGAAATTTGGGTTGTGATTCTGCAAGGTCGCGCAAGCCTGCTATCTTAATTTGAAGTCGTTATTGCAGTTTCATTATCTGGCGAGAGGGCACTAATTATCGTAATTTTCCATTTATAATATCCTGATTAGATCGGTCGCTTGGTGAATACTAGGCAGAATGTCGCGAGATTTATCACCGCGTTCTTTGAATAATGCCAGCTTATTTCGCGCACCGAGTGCAGAGAAATCAAGATGTTGAAAACCGGCTTCTTTCTTTTTTTCCATGCAGACCACGCATGCGCAACGCCTAGAGGTGCCTGTTCGAATTGTCTTAGCGTTCGCTAAGAGAGGAAATTGTCATTGCTTCACGTCGCGGTAAGAGAAACTGTTATGCACGTGCCTCAGTTAGAGATATTGTGTCGGCGTGTATCATGACCGCTTTCTCCTGGACAATCTCGGTCATCATCTCGTCCGAGAAGCGCAGGAGGCCGTAGAGGTCGGTCCGGTGGCGGCGAATCATCCTCCACACCGTCTTCTCGGCTGTTCCTTGAGATGACTGCGTGGCCCAAGGTGCAATAGAACGAGACAGAGAGAGACAGAGACAGAGAGAAGCGTTAAAGGAAAGGCAGCTAGGAAGGTTAAGCTAACAGGGCCCAGTTGACTACTCTACACTGTTGAAGGGGGGAATGGGGGACCAAAAGTTGGGAACGAGGGGAGAAGTTGAAAGTGTGCTCGTATACACAAGCAACGAAGCGTGCATAGTTCAGCTCTTCACAAGTTTTCCCACAAGTGTTCCACGGGCTGTTGCATCTCAACATACGCAGCCGAGCTTTTGTGGCTTGGCACATCGCAAACGCCCGAAGCCCTAGTATTTTCTCGTGTGTGAGAGGCCTTCGCCTAATTACTCCTAAGCTGTCCAAGAGCAGACCTGTCTTCTTCGTAAGACGGGCAGGAGCGCAGGAAGTGCTTGAACGTTTCTTCTAGGCCACATATTTCTAATTGACACAGTTGTGAGTAGATGGGTGTTTGTCCTGCAGGCGATCCGGCAAGTTTCTTCACGTCAAGTAAAGTTGCAATTTCACAAAAGTGTGCCTATCGCAAACGTATAAGAACACTGGAGTAGTTGTAGTCGCTTTCATTTGATTTATTTAGATGAAATTGGAAATATCAACTTAGAAACGTGACGGATTGTGCTAGTTGGTGACTTTTTATGTGCTTAGGTGCAAGCACTATGGACAAGAACCACCGTTACTCCACGGGTACAAGGATCAATTACTAGTTCGAGCCTACCTCTGTCAAAGGAAAACGCAATGATAATCACACATGCGTAATTATTGCAGCTACACTGGTGATCTCGAGAAGATAGCGTAGTCGCAGGTAAACCATGAATTGCTATTTCTGACAAAAAGTTTGTTAAATTTATCGTTGTTGCAGCTGTGTCCTCTGTCTTGCGTTTGCGTTATACCCGGGAGTCACGTTAGCCCGCTGCACCTTAATAAAAGAAAATCAATGCTCAAAGTATGATAACGCCAGGGTATGTGAGAAAATAAATGTGGGACAGAACTTATTTATGATGACTACCCAAGCATGTGAATAGCTGAAACGCGTTATCTATGAGGCGTGTACGGCAGCCGGGCTTCTTTATCGTGCTTCGATGATGATGATCTATAATTGACACCCGCTTAAAAACAGAGTGGTGACAAATAATCACCTAGCCTGCTTGAGCTAATCAAGTAATCTATACATGTTTATCAATCGAGCCTTTTGCCGACATCATCTTAATCTTTCGCATCTTCCTTAAAAGCTGTAAATCTACCTTTTACAATTACCCTAGCCTGTACCTGATACGGTTCTATCAATCTCGTTACTGTCTTCTTCTACAAATACTCTAAACGATTCTTGCTTATCTCAACTGTTCACCGGAAAGTGCTTCACCGGAAAAAGTTCACCGGAAAAAGCAAAGCTATTGTTACGCTGCAGAAGTGACATATAAAGATGTATTTACAGTGTTTACAAGAGAGACTACGGTGCATAAACAACATGGCTGTTGAGACAGATTCCGCCTCTACACATCAAATCGTCTTCCTCTGACTGGCGCCACTCTTGGTTGCGCCGTAGCAATATCACAAAGATGTAACGTCTATCTGACGTCATCTGTTCTGGCTTGAGGCACAAGGTTGAAAACGACCGTCTATTACCTTCCTTAATCTTGCGCAAAAAGAACATAACGGCGCCAAAAAAAAGAAAAGAATAGCAGAGGGGGTTGGACGAAATATTACATCATTTAAACGTGTTTCAGCGCTTTCCTTTAACGGCCTTTCAATGGTTCGAGCACATACGAATATGCCTCACTATATCAGCGGCAAACAAATCAGTTGCAAAAAACGAATATAACGAGCACAAGGTACCCAACTGTGGCAACTATTCTGCGTTTCTGTCTTGCCGGTAAATATTATTTAGTGTTCCAAGAATTGCGAGTAGGTTTTTTACTTTAAGAAAAGTGGTTTGCTGGGCTTGTTGGTTTTCCATTATTGAGCCGAGCAGCGCGGAAATACGGCTTGATACAAAGGTAAGGAAGACGAACACAGCACTGAAAAGACCCCCGAAACTAGTAATGTGCTTGTGTTCAGCTTCCGTACCTTTCTATGAAGTTTTATATTCGCGTTGCTCGCCTTCAGGCTTTTTAAACGTAGGTAAGGGTTGGGAACACAGGTAAGTGTTCGAAACAAGGTAAGAAACCTTGTGGGCGCAAGCGGGCCACACAAAAATGTTAGAGGTGGCGAAAATATTCCGAAGTTTCGAATACGCATCGAATACTACAGATTAAGTTTTCGTGTTCGCATAGTAAAGGCAACTATTCGGTATTTTTCAAGATTCGAATGCTGCCAAATATTTCGCCACAACCCAATGTGACTCTCGTTCCTGCTCTCCGTCTGCTAAACAAAGTATCGCTACTCATGAGAAACGAGACGACAAAATTTTCTAAGCAATGAAAACACGAAATGGGTACTGCAAGCACTTTTTCTGGTTTGACGGCGGAAGATCCATGAGAATTTCTGATTATGCTTGACATTCACTATTTTTGTGAATCCAAGCCACTGCTGCCGCACACGCTCGGCAGCAGTGGCTTCACTCGGTCTTGCTGCTCTGATTCTGAGCAAGCATCATCTTTCTGCACAGGAACTGACGCGTCACATACCAGGCAAGAGCCCGGCGCATCCCGTGACCTAGAAGACTGCCATTGGCTCCAAGAAAGAACCAGCTGCTTACGTCAACGCAAGCTTCTACAAAAGGACGCTGACATCCTGCAGGCACCCGCACACGCTCGGCAGCAGTGGCTTCACTCGGTCTTGCTGCTCTGATTCTGAGCAAGCATCATCTTTCTGCACAGGTTGGTTGTTTTTCAACTTGTACTCGTACGGTTTAGTGCTACCACTGCTGCCGAGTGATCGTGTTTTTCGACGTGACAACTAAATCATGTCGGACTGTCTTGTTTGCCACAAACCGCTTCACGACGATGAGCCATACTTATCATGCTGTGAATGTGATTTTAGTTATCATGCGGGCACTTGCTCGGGAGTAACATTAAGCACGTACCGAAAAAAATCCGAAACCGCCTTGAAATCTTGGAAGTGCGTTACATGCAAAACAGGCAGGACCAGAAGCAGTCCGAACACAGCAAATGACGACGAAGGACCAGAATTGAACCTAAAAAACGAAATATTAGAAATAAACCGCAAGCTTGCTGTGCTGCTTGAAATGAAAATCAAAATAGACGCTCTGGAAGAAATAAAAGAAACGGTGACAAGCGTTGAACAGGCAATGCAGGAAATGGCTACAAAATATGATGAGGTCATCCTTGAGATGAAGCAGCAAAGTTCAGACATTGCAGGCCTTCGAAAGCGTGTGGAAAAACTTGAGATCACGGTAAAAGAACAAGAAATCGACAAACTTAGGAAAGACTTGAATGACATCGATCAGTACGGCAGACGCCTGAATTTGGAAGTGCATGGTCTGCCGCATCATGTCAATGAAAACTTGCTAGAAAAGTTGAACTGCTTAGCGGATGATCTCGAGCTTCCAAAACTTTCGAAACAGGACATTGAAGCCGTCCACCGCATTCCGTTGAAAGTCAGGGCTGACTCAATTGACGATGAAAATGAAACAATCGGTACAGAAAAATCAGAAAAAGTCCCACCTATCCTGGTTCGCTTCACATCTCGCGCGACCAGAGATGCTTGGCTCGGGAAAAAAACGCAACTGAGGAAATCAAAATCAAAAATTTACCTGAATGAAAATCTCACAGCACAGAACAAAAAGCTTTTCTGGCATATGAAGACGCGGGCGGCTGAAAAAAGAGTACAAGTTCGCCTGGCACAAGAATGGAAAATTCTTCGTGCGTCGTGGTCCTCGTGATCGAGTCATTAGGGTTACCACAATGGATGACCTTGACAGAATAAGATAATCTAGAAGTATGGCTTTTTATGTGCATTCTTCAAGATGGCAATCCCTTTTCAGGAAAGCAAGTACTACGACAAGCTTTCCTTCAGACAGAGCAGAGAGTTACGTAATAGAAATCAGATGTATTTGTTTCATCTGAACGCACAAAGTTTGAAAAGCAAACACGAATCTGTCTGCATGCTTCTACATGAAATACAGCATGAATTCGATATTTTAGCGTTCTCTGAGACTTGGTTCCGCGACGAATACGACGCTGTACACTTCTCAGGCTATAAGTGTTCTTCGCTGTCCCGAAAACATAAGAAAGGGGGTGGTGTCGCTATTTATGTAAAACACGATCTATGCTTTGATGTAATTTCTGAGTTTTCTGTAATACACGAGCACTATGAATCCCTCATGATCAAGTGTGCGAATACTATATTTGTGGTTATTTACAGGCCTCCATCCGGTGTTGTATCCATGTTATTAGATTTCATTGAACGTATGCTGGATTTTTGTACACAGCTTGGCATTCCCCTCATTGTAACGGGTGATTTTATACTTAACCTGCTTTCAATGGACCGATCCAAACAAGCGTTTCTGGATGTTTTTTTTTCGTTTGGCTACGAAAATGTTATTAATGTACCAACCAGGGTGACGAACAATTCCGAAAGCCTACTTGACTTGTGTTTTACAACGCGATTAATTGGATTAGTGTCGGGTGTCCTCATCTCTGATGTAAGCGATCACATGCCTATTTTCCTGTTTTTTACACGTGAGAGGAAAGTGTACCGACAGCGCACAAATGACACACGCTCACAGTACAGATTGATAACCAAGAACACGATTGCTGATTTTGAAGTGTCAGTCAGCAAAGTGGAATGGTCCGAAATATACGCATTGACGGATCCTGTCAAGGCATTCACTCGCTTTCTTGGCGTAATCAAAGACCATTATCACAAAGCTTTCCCTCTAAGAGAAGCTACAAGAAGCAAGAAATGCAGGAAACCGTGGGTTGACACCGCCCTTCTAAAACGCATAAAGGAACGTGATAGACTATTCGCTACTTTTATAAAGACAAGGCAACCAGAGTACTTAATGAACTACAAAAAAATCAGGAATAAATTGGGCCGTGATATAAAACTGGCAAGAGAGAGGTACTATGAGAATAAGTTCACTCATATTCTTAATGATTCAAAAAAAGTTTGGAAAACATTGAATGATCTGCTTCCGAACAGTGACCGTAATCCTGTTTTTGAAGTTATGGATAAAGGCGTATCTCTCACAGGGACTGCGCTGGCTGATAAGTTTAATCAGCATTTCTTACAATGTGGCGCGTCTGATGCGTTTGATGCTGATAGCCCAAGTTACAGGTCTTATATTCCATGTAGTATGAGCAGATCGCTATTTCTTGCACCAACAGATGAGGCTGAAATAAGATGCTTATTTCTAAAGTTAAAGAATTCCACAGCATGTGGTGTGGATGACATAAAGGCAGAACCAATAAAAGCTGTGGCGCTGCATATTTGTAAAGTGATGTCACACATATGCAATTTAATTTTGTGCACTGCCGCATTCCCCGATGAATTAAAGATTGCACGGGTATCGGTAGTTTTTAAAGGGGGAGACAGGAATGACGTGAACCACTACAGACCGATTTCAGTTCTCCCAATCTTTTCCAAAATAGTAGAGCAGGTCATTAACGAACGAATTTTAAATTTCTGTACTCAAAATAATATTATAACAGAAAAGCAATACGGTTTCCGAAAACACCAATGTACTGAAATGGCGCTGCTAAAGATCAAAGAAAAAAATAATAAGTAACTTTGAGGACAAGCTGTACACAATAGGATTATCTCTTGACTTTAAAAAGGCATTCGATTCCATTAAACACGATATCTTGTTACAAAAGTTAAGTGAGTACGGCATTAGGGGAACTGCTTTTAACCTAATTAAAAATTATTTAACCAACCGACTACAGTACACAAACATTTGTCATTCCAAATCGGCAATGGGTGAAATCAAATACGGTGTTCCGCAGGGGTCCATCCTAGGGCCACTTTTTTTTTTATTATACATTAATGACATCACAAACGTGCCTCTAACACCTGACATAATCATGTATGCTGATGACACTAATATCTTCTTTTCTGGTGGAAACTTGCTTACTCTCGAGGAAGAAGCAAATAATTGGCTCAATAATCTTTCAAACTGGCTTAGAGCAAATAAATTGGAATTAAACACTAAAAAGACAAAATACATTATTTTTCGGCCTCGTAACAAAATTATTGATGAGAGCTTAGTATTACAATTCCGTGATGAAGTCATTATACGTTCTACGTGCCAGAGGTTCCTTGGTGTTACGTTTGAAGAAAACTTAAGCTGGTCCAGTCATGTCGACAACATTAAAACCAGCATTGCAAGATCCATCGGTGTTATTAATAAATTAAAACATCTGTTACCTTCTAGATTAAAAAAACAATTATACTATAGCCTAGTGCATTCGCGCCTCCAATATTGTTTATCTGTGTGGTGTACCACGACGCAAACCAACATCCATAGTTTACTAACCTTACAGAAACGCATGATTCGGGTAATTGAGAATGCGCCCTATAGAAGCCACTCCGCTCCGCTTTTCAAGAAGAATTGTATTTTAACATTAGAAAACCTTATTAACAAAAAAACAGCCATTGCAATATTTAAAGAAATAAGACTCAATGAAAGCGCCTTTCTTAAAACATACCTCCCGAATGAACATAAATACAACACAAGGCAATTAACCTACGACAAGGGCAAGATCTGTACCAATTACGGCATGCAAAAGCAGGCATTCATAGTTGCAGATTTTTTGAATCATCACCCTGGATTACTCACTATAATAAATGAATCACCGTCCTTAAACACTTTCAAAAAAAAAGTGAACATGTATTTGCTGTCGCTTCAGGTATGACTGTTCATTCTTTGTACACAAATCAAATTCAGTATTGCTGTTACGTATTTCATGTACTTTTCATTTTTTGTGTATGTATCCACTTTGTGTACCATGCTTGCCCTGTGTGCTTGAGTGTTTTGTGCACTGGGAATGGGTCGGGGAAGGGGACTGACACTTAGTCAGGCATTCGTGCCTTTTTGTCAGCCTCTTTGACAGAGATTCTTTGTATTTTATTTCTGTCAAAATAAACATTCATTCATTCATTCATTCATTCATTCATTCATTCATTCATTCATTCATTCATTCATTCATTCATAATAGTTTTATTGTTTACGCTACAAACCTGTGATGGGCCCTCTCACATAACTCTAAGGCACACAAGTCGGCCAGCAGTTCGCGCCCCCAACTTCTGGCCTTTTTTGCCAACCATTTATTTAGCGTTTTTATTGCGGTAGCAACTATATGGGCACTCAAGGCACATTTCTGCCGTCGGCGCCGCCGTCGCTGTCACCATGAGGTTCCGTACAAATTTCAAGGGGATATTTAATAAAGTTGTCACACGCACACATAAAACCGTCGCCGCGAGCCGTATGCTGTATGCGCGGAGTGAAAGCGTCCGAGGGTGAGCCGGCGCACGCGATTCAATCTCGCGTGCTCGAGCGAGGAACGCGGGCCAGAAGCGTGCCCTCTCCTGCCGCGCGCGAGGCAGGGGGGGTCAGGCGAGGGAGGAGGGGCGTTCTACACCAACACCCTCTCAATATTCGAAGAGGGTGTTGTTCTTCACCGCCAGCTGCTAGGGTGCCTCGATGTTCTCCTCGCCCACCGCTTCGTAGAGTGGAGACAACCGCGGCGTCTACTACGGCGTTCACCACGCGAATGGCGGACACCGTAGTAGACGCCTTTGGCAGACGCCGTAGGGACGCGTTGCCGGCGCTCGTGTGTCTTGAAAGCGACCTACTACGTGGCCAAAGTACGCGCCCACGCGGACCTCATCTTCAAAGCGATCTGCGATGTTTGCAGAGTGCACGTAGTTCCGGTAGCTTCGTATGCGCTGTGCTTTCGAGATTTCGTTCGCGTTAAAGCGAGAGATGCGCGAAGGTCAATTCGCTTGCTGCTGCCGTGATTCTTCACTCCAGCATTTTGACAGCGAGCTCCCGCACTCATCGAGTGACATGTGTTCATGTTTACCTGTGCGCGCGTGACACCGTGCTTGTTAATTTAGTTAAGACACGTTGGCGGGTTAGTTGGTTTGAACCCATGATAGAATGTGCAAGCGCGACTGAAAAAGGACGTAGAAAGAAGCAGACACACAAAGACAGCGCTGTCTCTGTGTGTCTGTTTCTTCCTACGTCATCGTTCAGTCACGCTTACACATTCTGCCATAGTTAATTTAGTTAGTTAGCGAATGTTTACAAGTTTACACAGCCGCTAAAGCTACTATCCTTACTTCTTACAGCTATCCACTAAGTGCTATCACAATCGGTGCCTCGCCTTTCGGAAGAAACTGCTTTTCTTTTGGGGGGCGGGGGGGGGGGGGGGGGGGACCAAGCTCTAAAGTTGTTGAGACGCTACTCGTGCAGTGCTTTTATGTGACAATTAGAGACCTCGTGTTTAAGAGTGATCCTTTGCCCTTGATAGTTAGCTGCCTTTTCTGCTCGTCACTACGCTCGTGTAGCCATTTGAACTAAAATAAATATTCCTGCTGTATTCCTATTGTATTCCTGCGTATGACTATTTCATATTCGACCTTTACTGTTCTGATTCAATTCGTATTCGAAAAAGTTGATATTCGCCCACCTGTACCGAATGCCGATAATCCGTAGTCGCACTCTTTCTCGCCTATAGGTGCAACGACATACCTCTAGGTAGCGGGTGGCCACAGTGTTTTTCAGAAGGTAAACCTTGAGATGAGGCTTCGATGCAATGTCGATCAGCGTGTTGATTCTCGGCCGTTCGGATTTAACCATGAGGCAGGCGCGCATCTGGCCTGCGAAGGCGTTCATTAGCACCACGATGGCAATCCACCATACAGAGCTGACAATGCGCAGTACCGTGGCTTCAGGCATTCTTGCGGAGGCTGCAATATTGAACACATTTCATTAAAAAAATTTTGGGCCAGAGGCCCTGTTCAGCTAGTTGTAGTTGAGATTGTTTAAGTGGAATGACAGGCGGGACGGGGCCACGCAAATGAATGCACTCAGGCACGCACTTCAACGAAAGCTTTATTCGAGGCAGGTGGACATATCTATACGCATAAATATCACCCTCAAGATCTGAATAGTTCGAGTGAAAAGGCGCGGTAATGGCATTTGCTCGTGAGTCAATAGCCTAAACAGATCCGTGTTTCGATCAGCAGGTGAGGAGTTTCATACAGCAGACCAACGTTTTGTAGAAATCATCATCAATAGAAATCATTAGAGAGGTCCCCACTGCGCTAACCTAAAGAAATGAAGCTAAATTGCGCATTTGGTGAGATGTTTCGGCGGTACGACGTGAGGGACGTGAGTGAGATCCATACTTACACCATTGAGATGACTACTTTTGGGATTTTTACACCGCAGCCGGCCTGTCGTGTCTGACATCGGAATAATTAATTACTGGGCTCATTAGACCACACAAGGCCAGACATTTCACACGTGTTTAGGTCTGTCTCGGTGCGCCTCAATCACCACAATTTTTATTTCCAGAAAGCACACACTCTCGACTTATGTAACTACTAGAGAATATTCGAGATCTCTCCCAGATTGCTGACTACAACCTGGTTTGCTTGCCAGTAGGTAGACCTCAGGCTACCTTTTCAAGAACAATCGTGACTCAGCAGCATATCCTGTGTTGTACACAGAAGCCTCAACTACCGTTTCCATATGCGAGAAATTACAAGAAAGGCCCAGGTTCCAATAAGGGGTCTGAAACAGCTTAATTAGGCAGCGGGGCCCGAATACACGGGCAGTATGTGGATCATGTTCACATTGGCATGGACAATGCGGTCAGTTCTACCAATACCGCGACCACCGTCGTCGTTCCAACCCGTCTGGTCACAGCCAAATTCCAAAAGTCGTATATTACCTCGCCTTCAGAATCAGAGCTTGACGCTCTTCTTTCCGCTGTTCAGCATGTCGAGCAGAAATTACGATGTCAATGAGCAGTGTTCTGAGATCCTAAATCAGCTTTTCAAAGCCTGTAAGTGACATTGCGCCATTTGAATTACAACTCATTGTACAACTCGTTGACTTCAAGCATAACAGAAAATCGCCATCGCGTGGTCTGAAAGGAAGGCATAGGGTTTTCTTTCAGTGAGTGTCTGGTCACTGCATCGTTTTCAGCAACCATCTTGCTGATGAAGCTCTCCACGATAACTCCATAATAACGCAGAGTCCACGATCATGCTATCATCGAGAACAAACGCAGGTAGGGAAATTCGCCGAGTTGTTTGTGAGCTGACGCTTGCTCTTTCAAACACTTCGGATAATTTCAATCGTCATTTGTTCGCGCTTGATACGCTGCTGCTGCGGCGATTACCATCAGTCCTCCGCCACTGTGACACTCCACTGCCTGTGCCGCCTAAGACAGGATGTAGCCTTCACCAATGCGTACTTCTTCATTGAAGGGATTAACTCTTTTACGTGCCACCACTGTAACTATGAAAAGATCATCGAGCACCTAATCTTCCACGGCACCCACTTCGACATCCAACGTCAGTGTCTAAAAAGTGCGCTCAGCCAAATGGACGGCAAACCCTTTACAGGGGCAAAGATCCTGGGTGCTTGGCTTCACAAATCGCCAACGCAGAAAGATAGGCGAGCTCTAGGGACGTTTATTTTATTGATCAACCTGATTGTAGGCGTTTGTAGACGCGATTTGTCCACTACTTTGCTTGTCAACTCCTCATTTTGTCTTTGCCTTACATTTTTCTTTCATTCCCTTATAACATTTTCTCCAGTGCCGGCTACCAAACCGGACGACCGCCTGGGTAAAGCGCACCCCCCCCCCCCTCGCATTTCCTCTATCACTCTCATACCACAATTAGGCGAAAGCAAAGATGCCTTGCGCCTACTTGAGCACATTACAAAGTTTCTGCAGAACCCGTCTCACGACGAACGTCTACAACATCCCTTTCAGGCGCTTTCTGCCCAATTATGCACACCGAGATAGGGCATAAAAAGCAATAGCGCTGATGAAAATAATGGCGTTTGGAATGTGTCGCATACATAGTGAAATATTTCTCATTCGACTTGTGCTTGTGTGTTGCATTCCTTTGCGAATATTGAATTTGTGAATATTCCCTTGTCAATGGTGATTATTATGACATTTCTACATAGAGTTCTCGCATGGAGTCCACATTTGGTAAAGTTTACAAAACTCGCTGAAGAATCGAAAGTTTTCAATTAGTTCTCCAGTTGCTTACTTTTCGTGAGTCAAACGTGGTTAAACTGAACCTTAAATGAATGTTGTTGTTGTTGTTGTTGTAACAAACGGAATGTCTGCGTGTTTTTTTTGTTTTGTTTTACTTCATACCGAAGCAAGAGAGATGTACTGCCGCTTCGTCTGCTTGTTCCCACGGTCGTGCAGTCGCGTGCGCAGCTACCGAAACTATGCCAGTTTTTACAGTGTTCCAACGCGTGATCACGCTCTGCAATCCGCTTGTGTCTGCCTCACTATTCGTGTTGCACTGAATTATACCGGTAGTCAGGTGTCCTTGTGCACAGCGCGCAAAACCGTGTGCTGCGCTAAACGAGAGAATCCCAACAGCTCGCGCGCGAAGCCGTAAGCGGTAGTGTGCAGCACCGCAAAAAAAGAAAAAGAAAAAGAACATGAAAGCGAAGAGAAAAAAATGAAGGCGGTGTCCGTGACGTATGCGTCACGCGATCCTCGAGGTCCGGTATGGGAGAACACAGGGAAGGAATTTCGCGTGCGGAGGCTAGACGGGGCGTGTGGAGAGTGTGTCTCGCTTGACAGTGAAGCTCGCCTCCTGAAATCATGGGTTCGCGGTACTGAAATATTTCTATCTCAGCTATTAATAAGCCGATGTAAAATATTTTTACAGCAGGACGCTCCCTAGAGGACACGTAACAACTTCCAGCGTATAACCAAAATTTTCAAGTTGGCCTGGTGAGGGGTCTCTAATGACAATCTTTATTTCAGAATACGGTACTTATCGTACTTCGTACTCGAGGTTCTCTTTGTAACTTTCAATGCAAGCACGTTTCAAGTCATTTGACGATGGGAATATAGGGAATACTTATGGTCATATTCTGGCGAATTCAAATATTATGGTGAACATTATGCTGTACTGCAGAATCATTTTGGTTTTACCTAGTACAAATAACGCAAGTTCTTCGCTATTACAATTTAAGTCTTGCAAAGCTTGCTTTAACACACGTCAATCGTTCAATAATAAGATACAACAGCTTGCAACGCTCTAATATTATGCTCTCTTCTAGGCAACAAACTGCTTAGCAAACCTCGTTTTTTTTCTTTTTCAAGTACATGCTACAAGGCAGTACAAGCGTTTGCGTCCAAGAGTTCTCATGCACCCGTAATACTACCTTCGCAGAACATGTTCTCGAATAGCATCCAGAAGTGTTCGTTCCAGGATTCGAGTGCTGTGGCCCGCAGTCCTCTCATCTTGCGGAGTGCCACATCCAAGAAGGCAAGGACGATGCTAAGAAGGGCCAAAAAGAAGAGGAGCAGTGCCCATACCTGCGCACATATTGCGAACGCAAATATATAGGTGTGCGAATGGGGGAGGGTTCATACATTCGCAAGTACACGTAACAATTGGCAAATGTACTGCAGGGACCCTAAGGCAGTATATACTCGCGCATGTATTGCGAGCTTCAAGATAAAGGTGTGATACCATCTCGACCGGATGAGGTAGATATTCCCCGCGAGAATCGGGAAACGACGACGAAGTCAGGCATCGTGATGGGGAGGTATTCTGTAAGAGTCCACCTTGTGGATATGTCCATTTCGTCCGCTGCTGAAGTTCTGATTAGCTGCGCTAGGCTGCGCGTCCACAGCAGCCAGGCGCCACAGCCAATGAGAACTTCAAGAGCCGACGATATGGACATGTCCACAAGGTGAACTCTTACAGAATACCTCCCATGATGAAAACAAAAGTACAAAAGAGTGTATTCACTTAATTGGTACATGGATGTGACTCCCATTTCAGTCTCGAGCGGTTCTAATTAACACGGGGGCCAAGATGGCCTTAAATAACCCCTGGCGGTCTTGTGATCCTCGACGCCTTCTTCTGGAGCCTGTGGAAGTAGGTTCTACCGTCGAACCGGCCCTTCGCGTTTTCTGTCTTTCTTCCATCCCTTTGTGTCAGCTCGAGGTAAAGGGGTTGACGCCCTTTCGGTCTTGCGGTTGTCGACGTCTTCCCAGGGAGCCTGTGGAAGCATTATTACATTCGTCAGGCTCTGTCGTCGATGGCCTCCCGCCCTCCGGTTTGCCTTCTCTTCGTACATCCCTTTGTGTCAGCTCGGGGAATAAAATGGTTGACACCGTTTCGGAGAAGAGGGCAATTATGTTGACATGGGGAAGCCCGTTTGCACGCTTCTCACCTTTGAAAGGTTGATGTCCAGGCTGACCGTAGCAGCCTTTTCTAGGTCGAAGCAAATCATCTTGTCATGAGAACGTACGACTGAATGTCCCTCACTCCCGACAGGTCGCTCATAACAGGTGTGGGAATGGGGGAGGGTTCATACATTCGCAGGTACACGTAACAACTGATAAATGCACTGCAGTGGCCCTAAGGCTGTATTCACAGGAAAACCTTCCTTAGTCTTGCACGCGTTTAGCATACCTACTTTAGGTTTGCACGCACTCAACGTGGACCAGCGGTGTAGTTGACCATGATTTCTAGTTTCTGCTGAGCAAACGAGCATAGCATTCGTGTCGAGTGGTTTATCTCATAAAAGCTATGACGAACATAATTGTATTGCGAGATTTCTTTGTTAAGATACCAGCGGTGAGCATAGAAACTTTCGTAAAATGGTAAGGAACACAGCACACCGTTGTGTTTCATATGTTTTTTATTCCAAAAGTGTATTATAGGCAGACGCTCGCTGGCAAAACCCTGCATTACAACGAAGCAATGTCGAAAACAAACTATCTTTGGTGAGAGAGACAGAATTTCGTTTATGGAAAGGCAGAGAGCTCGGCCACTCACGCTACGCTCGGTTGGGGAATGGGAAAAGAAAACGAAAGAGGGACAGAGAATGAGGATGAAAATGATGATTATGATGGCAAGGTGATGCTATACTCGGTCTCGTACTTAGCGTGCAACGTTGTGGAAACTGCGCACGAAGTTAGATTATCAAAATGTGTCACAGCGCGCCTTTCATGATTAAGAGGTTTAGGCGTCCAGCTCGTGAGAGCTGCGTCAGTATGAGCTTGAGGCTGCCGCGACGGGCAACAAATTAAATACCCGAAAAGGAATACAAACAAAACCAAATTGATCTGAAACAGTGTTTAGCAGCCGTACATCAGGGTTTGTTGCTTTTTATTGTTTAACTTGTTTGAAAGCGAAAACATTAAATGGCTCATGAGGCGGAAAATCCGACGTTGTCGGCGTCACCAAACGATGGCCCAAAAAGGCTGCGAATTCTCGACCTTTGGTGTTAAGGCGAAGTTCATTAAGGCACAGTAAGTTAAACTGAAGTTAATTAAGGCACTTGAACCCACGACCTTTGTTGGGAGTCGAACTGATGACTCTGCATTGTGAAATAATGTCAAAGTATGGCGCGGTGGTCGCAATGCTTTAGCACTTAGTTATCCACGGATAAGTGCCCCTTGAATTCTTTTTATTTTAACGCTGAATCTAAAGACGCGCTCATATTACGCTCCTCACGTGGCGCCACCTCCTCCCCATTGGCTGCGCCGTCACGTGCCCTATGACGTACGCACTAGTAGAGCCCTTCAATGATAAAAAGCAGCGCCATCTACGCCGCCTCTTCGCACTCGTTTCTCCTCGCGCGCTCTCGCTCCTCGATGCAGCGCAACAAACGACACCACGCGTTATTGCGAGCGGGATGACAACTTTTCAGTTTGACGCTTTTGTTTTAGCTCCTGTTTATTTTCTGACGCGCTGAAATTACATCCGAGAGCCTTATTTCAACCCTGGGAAGAAGAAAAAGCGGTACGAACGAAATTTTAAAGGGAAACACGCACAAAATAAAGGACATGCGCTGTCGGTGTTTTTTTGTTTCATTACATTTGTTTGTGGTCTGCTGTCCTCAAGATTCCGAGGAATAACTTTGTAAAGGATGAAAGGCAAGGTATGAGCAACTTTGGTGGCAGGGAAGTGTTTGGGTATGCATGGTTCGGAACTTCGTTCTACGTTCTTTCTGCCGAAGCGACGTCCAACGCCTACGCCGGATCGCGTTAAAATAATGTATGCTTTGGAGTCACGACAGGGATAGCGTGGGCGCACACGTTCGCGTCTCTGTACGGGTTTCCGCTGAGTGCGGTTTGTGAATTGTCACAATTGAAGCACGGCAGCCTCAAAGTGTTCATTATAAATAGAAGCTACTAATGTGTTTTCAGTACCGCCGACTGTAACTGCTCATTTATACAGCTACGGCGTTTAGGCGAACTGAAGCAGTGACTGAAGCCACATCATTCTGGCTTCACCTGGAGCTTTAAAGAAACATTAAAATTTATTACGTTGGCATTGACTATGCGCTCTGGCTAATAAACACACAGCGTGATGGATGCACCATTCCACTCTAGGTTCTTTTTGCCGAAATCGTGCATAATCAAAGGCTCAAGTTGTTCATCCGAAAATTAATTTTAAACATTAAGCGAAAGATAAATACCATTCCACACGAATTAAACATCACACACTTATGAAACGATTCGTCGCGGACAAAAATTAATGGAAAAAAAAACTCAGTAAGGCTATTGTAAATTTTGATCGAATGAGCACGTTTCCCACAGAATTCTTAAAGCTGAAAAAATTTTTTGCTAAGGTATATTAACGCGTGCGAGTCTGATTTATTTCGTGAGTATTCTAATTGCTTAATTGGCGCTGTATGTTTTCCACGTCTATAAAAACATGCTTCAAAAAACGCAAATTTTAGTCTTTGAGGAGTCATTCCCGTTTTTCTTGTATCGAAAAACATGGAGAAACTCCACTGGAGTTATCAAGTGTGCTAAGCATAAGTTGGCCTATGCCCAAATTTCAGTTGGCAAACCCCGAAACTTAAGTTTCCCCACCCCCAAATTTAAGTAGGTGCATTCTTAAACTTCAAGTTGGTCCACCCTTACTATTGCTTTTCCATGCATTTATATGGAACTATATGTAAACTGTGGGTATTATCTCTGATCATTTTCTTTCTTTTTTTCCGATTGTTCCTTATCGCTTATAAAGCTACCAATCATATATAGTTACACTATTACGACGATTAAATGCCTTCCAATGATCCAAAATCACAAATAGCGAGTAGTGGGAGACCATCCTGGCCGACGCGGACAAGGAGACCCAGAGGGGTATCCTTGCAGTTCTGGCCAGTGTATTCTCGGAAAAGAGACCCACCCACCCACACCCCAACACCCATTACCTTTTCATTCAATAAAATGTTACTCTTTCTATCTCTCTCTTCGTTACAAAATAAGTAACTACTTACTTGAGGGTCGAAAGTCAGCAAGTAACCAGCCATGTTGTTTTCTCGAGTTTGGTTTCTGCCAGCGAAAACATTGACTGGCCTCACGTAGAAAGGCGAGGTAGAGTCCACTAATTCATCCCGTTTGGCTGTCCTGGCGACGGTGGGCATGGTGAGATTAACCACCTGGAACGGAATCCACCGCTCACAGTCAGCGTTGAGTTTTCTCCCACAAACAGATTTCGAGCTTCAGCAATCGTCCACTTTTTAGGGGACGACTCACGAACTACACGATTCGCTTAGAGTTTCGCCTTAGAGTGAGAGAAATATGGCTATGCTGAAACCGGAGAGCCTAACGAAGAAACGATGAGTCAGCAGTCTGTAATGAAAATGAGATGGTATCCAGAAGTTGAAATTTCTTCAATTATTACAGCGCTCACTCTGTCAATCAATTACAAGAAAGGGAGACGGAGACGCTTATTAAAGAAACATACCTGATAAATAATCTGCAAACCTACGGAACGAGAAAGCTAGAGGTAACTAATTATTTACCAAGCGTATAATTAAGCCACAAATGTCAAACTTGTGTGAAACATTACTCCTCATATGTCCTCCCATTCCGCAGATCGTGAACATGATGTGACGTAGAGTTCATCCAGGACACTGGGAAACATTTAAGATAAATACTACATGACACTCTGAAGCGCTTGCGACGCAATATTTTTTTTTTCAGAACTACGGTTTCACTGGCTCTGTTGAACCTTCCTTCCCCCCCCCCCCCATCATCCATACGATTCAGCCTATTTACATCGCGATAGGGATGATATGGACACTCCAGGCACAATTTTGCCACCGGTCATGGCGTCGCCGTCGCCGTAACGTTCGGTATAAAGTCCACAGGCAATAACACTTTCGCCGCGCGCCGTATGCTGTATGTGAGAGTGAAAAAGTGCCAGAGGAGCCGACGATCGCAGCTCAATCTGCCGCGCGCAAGGAAGGAAAGCTGCGACGAAACGCGCCGTCGCGCCAAAGGCCTTAGGGGTATACGAGGCAGGAAGGGGGGAGCGTTGTTCGCCGGCATCGACTGTGTATTTCGCTTTCACGCGCAAGGGGAACCGTAGATCGCGGCTCGCCATCGCGCGTGCAAGGTAGGAAAGTGGTACGGCAGCGTGAAAGGGAGTTTGCGCGGTCGCGCGTGCGTTGTGCCTTATTTTAAGAGCGTTCTGCACACGGCTCATACTTTTGCCCGCGCTGTGTTCTCCCCGCTCAGCTTGCGTTGAAGCGATAGAAAGCGCGAAGGTCTCTTCACTCGCTGCTGCTGCCGCGATTCCTCCCGTAAGCGTTTTCACGGCGAGTGTACTCGGTCATCGATAGCGATGTGTTCATGTTTGCCCGCTCTCGCTGACGCCATGCTTGTTCATTTAGTTACTAAGCGAATGTTTTTAATTCTATACGGCCGATAAAACTACTATCCTTACTTCGTGTAGCTGTCTACTAAATTTCTATAGCAATCGATGCTTCGCCTTTTGTGCGAAACTGCGATTTTTCTCGAGATGTCAACTCTGTAGCGCACTCAGCTTATTCCGCGCATTGGGCGAATTTCGGACGCAGTTCGTAGATGTTTTTATGAAGGGCGACCGGTCAGTAAGAAACGGTTCTGATTGAAGAACAGTCATCGACGATCGTTGATAACTCGTGCTGAAGGCGAAAGTACCACGCGTCTTCGCTCTCAGCATGCACACAGCGGCAATTTGAAAGCGCCAGGATTGGCTTTACTCCACGGTTAATAGACCAGGGATGGCGTGTTAGAGGTTCCATCCAGAATGCTTTACTCACGTTGTTTATGACGTCAGCCATCAGGCCAGGAGCCCAGGTGCCGTTCTGATAAGGAGTTCCATACGTAAGCTGAGAGGGCAGGTGGTAACTGTACCTACGAAAAGCAAGCGCATCCAGGCTATTGTAAGAGGCCGGATAAACAAAGGCAGTTAACGCGCATAGAAAAACGAGCTATGTACCAGCTCCTTTTAAGCTCACTTATGGGACAAACGCACACATTGCTGTCCGTCTAATAAATGTGAACTCGGCAATATACAATAAATCGAAGGGCAGAAGTCAAGTAATATTACGTAGTGTTTTCTCCCAGTCATTCCTAAGATATTTAATTTAGTAAGCCTCCCTGCGTGAGGACACAATTGTCGAATTGTCGAAATTGTCGGGCTGGTAAGTTTCCTATCTAAATCTCACTCTTATCTGTAGCGCTTCCAGTAGGTGTCATTGGAAAGTGTGAAGTACCGGGCGCGCAAATTATTGTTGTAGAGAGCCAAGCCATAGGGATGCCAACTAGAGACAGACAGTGGAACGCCGTCTTGCGGTAGTATGTAGAGATATTAGTATGCAAAGTGTGTAAAGAACTAAATAGAAGTTGGGCAAAGGTAGGAAGTCTACCTTTGTACTGTGCATTACCCACCTAGTGGTACTGTACATTACACCGAAATTTCTTGATCTAACGAATGAGAATTTAAAACGAGGAAATTTTGAAAGATAGAATCATGCGTTACTCAGCAGTAAGCAATTGTAAACAAGAAACGTAGAAGGACGAAAGTTCAGAAGCGGCTATGAAGAGCTTAGAATCTCTCTTTGCACTTCTTTTAACATAGCACATCCACAAATCACAGTTCTAGAATCCCGATGCTCTGAATATTAGGAGTATGTCGAAACTCTAGATTTATTTATACGGAGTACCAGGAGGTACCGAACGAGAACCAAGGGACCACTCTCCTCTTGGAGGTTCAAGAGGCGTCCATAATTAGCCACTATAAGTGAAGAGAAAAGAGAGAAGATGCACGGTGCGTGGCTTGCACGCGAGAATGACACGTGGCAGCAAACGAGGCTCATGTCACCACTGTAGGAACCGCACACCTGTACAAAACGTCTAGCTCGTTTGTTTTCCGGAATCTATCTGCCAGCCGTGTCGTGCTCGTGGACAGGCCGCTAAATACGCATCTCTATTCTGCTCGTCGCTTTACGCCACTGATCTGTAATAAAGTAGAGATCAGTGGCGAATTTTGGAAGTCTCCTTAACCTGCCAGAGGAAGCCGCTACAAGTTAAAATGATCTTGGAAGCTATCATGTCCGAATGTCCGAATAATGAAACGGGGCTCACGTAGTAAATAAGTGACATCAGTTACAGCTTCGAAGTTATCTATGAAAAGGTACCAACGACCTGCTGTAAGCTGAAGTATAAGACAGTTATTAGTACTTGAGAAGCCCACCGAGCGAGTGTTGGCTAGTCGCAAGAGATATTGGAAAAATTCACTCGCCATCCCGGCCTACCGGCTCTTCGAAAGTGCATGTCCAACGAGGCTGCCCAAACTCACGAATACGACTGCTGAGGGGAGTACGCAATGCTTCATTGCTCAATTTCTCCTGCGGCACATTATTCAGCCACAAGAGAATGTGGCCGTACGGACTTCATCTGTGCTGCCATTTCATTTCCGTTTGCTGCTCCTCATATATTCACACTATTCCTAGGGAGTTCTAGGTTTGCGTTGCATATCCGTAGCAGTGCTGCAGCAACAATGCAATTAGTTGCTAGTCTGGTTATTTTTTATATGAAAGGATAGTGACGTTACTCCCCACGTCGCAAGCTGCCGTCGCGGTGGCAGCTCGCGCATCCGTAATCTTTACTGTCAAACGTATGCGGGGAGTGCTACCTACTTCACATAGTTAGAAGGAGTACGTTTTAATCAATCATGCTGTTTGGATCTTTGTGCTTCCTCTTTATTGGAACGAATGCTTTGCACAAGCATGTATGTGCTCCTCTCTTCAATGGCTGGAGGGATTTTTTTTCTTTTTTGAGTACTACGCCGCGAAAAATCCCGACCAACTAGACGCTAATAGCTCCGCAGTAAACAGTCGCAATATCGCCAGAAGAGCGCAGCGTTTTACGCGATAGCAAAGTTTATCGCAACGGGGGATGATGCCGATGCTTCTAATAATGGTGGTGGTTCATGCTTTGGGCTTGCACTACTTTGAGCGAAACGGGTATAGTAAACGTCAAGTCTAACATTTTATTGGGCGCTCACTAACGCTGGCTGTTTTCCGTCGGTCTCTTCTGGAGCACCATTGAGGTGCGACGCCCGCAATGCCACCGGCGATGGTCCTCATCACTACGACATTCTGAGACGTCTGGTAGCAAGCAGGCTACGGTTCGTTCTAGACAGCATCAGTTGCCTCGCGTGCTGCGTCATGCCAACATGTCGAATCAGCGTATTGTTGCAACACAGTCCAAGGAAATTAGCTGCGACGCTGAACCTTGCTGTCGCTCTTTATGCTCCGCCTTTCGGACGGAGCTGCCGAGTTCTTTTCTAACCTACAGTCTGCGATTTAAAATTCTGAGAACCACTGTGGGCCTGTGCTGTACTACAAGGCACATTAGAAAATTTCGGTGTTCATTTTAGACAGTTTTAGCAGAGCGTTTGCTTGCGCTCCGCTCCGCACACGTTTCACGCGCACCGGTGGCTGCATAGAATGCATTGATTTCGCTTATCTAACAAGCGCGTCTCCCAGAGACGCCACTGACGTGCTCTCAGCTTGGCGGTAAAACGATTACGATAGCAACTACACGCCCCTTGACGCACCGCTAAATCAGGTTCCTAGCGGAACGTGGTCAGCGTCCCACGTTCCGCTGCCGCTATTTGTGCTGTGCACACGCGCGTCAGTGTTTCCGGTAGCGTTTTGCTGAGCGGCTGCGTGCCAATTGTTGTGATAAGCCGGTCTGAGCGGACCGGACCGTAAACGCTCTGCTAAAACTCTCTTTTATCTATGAAGAGATAGCGGATGGGAGCGTGGAAACTATTTTGCCGCATAAACGGAAAAGGCTTTGTATTGGTGCACTTCTACCTACGAGAGCTTCATGTCCTTTTGACGCGTTAATTCTCGTTTTCTTAGTTATCTGGTGCAATTTTGTAGGTATTTTACAAAACCGCCACGCAGCATCTAAAACCAGAACGAGTATATGCGGCGTAGCAGGAAGAGTGTTTTAAATGTTCGAAAATAACACTGAAGCGACAATTTCTAAGTTTCGTTTCTTTATTAACTCCTCCAACGAACTATACGGAGGCTCAGACAATTTCCCTTGTGAGCTGCGTAGCTTGACGAAACCGACAGGACAGATTCGAACTTGGCTCGGTGCCCACGCGCACGACAATGAGCGGCAAGTGGGAAGGCGTGATTACGATTGCGTGCTCGCGGAGACGCATGCTGAACTATCTGCCGGATAATACATTTAAACTAACCTAGATAACATTATATTCTGTGCTACAACACTAGTCTGACAAGAACGAAACCAAATGGCGCATTTTTCATCAGCCAATTTCGCATAGGTTTCCTGCAAGGTGCGTTCTCGAATTTTTTTTTTTTTCAGTGCCATTCCTCCCGATATTTCGAAGCGTCAAGAGGGCCGCTTGTGCGTCATATCTCCTGGCACAGTTTATTAGCTGCTGCAAAAGTCATGCACGTGTGTCACAGTGGAAGCTTATTTTCAATATGTTCTTTTGGTCAACACTCTCGTGTGGTATTTCTTGTAATTCCCTAGTGATTATTCAGATTTAGTAAGCCCAACCTTACGCTCAATTAAAAAAAAGTAAACCCGGCAAGCCCGAATCGCAAGTCACTCACGTGCAGTTGAGCACTTGTTGCAGTGCAGAGCAAAACGTGTCCGTAATTCCTGTCACATGGACAGTCTTGTTTATTACCTTGACCTCAGCGACCAGGGGTGTCTGGAATAAAACACGAAATTTCAGCCACTATAATAATTACACTGAACGAGCTCAATGTATTCAGTGGGTCGCTATATTGAGCCCGAAAGCCTTTTTTTTTTTTTACTACACGAGTAGAGCGCACGCAAGATGCCGCAGAATCATGCCACTCCAATGCACCATTGTGCTTTGTTCGAAAGTGACCCTCATTTCTTCAATGCCGAAATGTTTCGCTTGCTTCTATCCATGCCTACTCGCCACGTAATTTGAATCAACTAACTGACAAGACTTCACAATTTGTCAAACTGTCTCAAAGCCTACCTTCTGTGCTCAGTAGGATATTAGTTCCACAGGCCCCACGGATATGACCGTGTGTCCCATGTGAGAAAAGATCTCTAAGCGTATTCTCACAGTATCTCATCCAAATATACGGTGCTGGAATATTTCGCCGTGCGTTTCTTATTGCAAGAAATACCTTTACGGCAGATCTTTACTCGTAGCCGAGCCTGATTACTTCATTCTTCAGTATTTGTCGGTACCATTTCCTGAAAACCCTGTCATAAGCAAACATTTAGGTTATATTTTTAAGCATAGCCACCTCTTGATGTGCAGTAGCCGTATCTCCTGTATACACACGAAAAGTACGATGATGCTACCTTCAAAAAGCTACTAGTTCACCAGTTGCAGTGCTCTCGTTTAAAAAAAATAATTTTTTTCAGCTACGTAAGAGACACAGCAGCTTTCTTTTTTTTTTTTGTCTTTTGGGTTCCCTTTCCGAGTCTCTAATCTTTGAAAAGAGTTTGTAATCTTAGCATGCCAACAGTTATGGTTAACATTGCTATCCGTAATCACTCCATTTCTCAACCGTTTCTACAAAACGACTGTTATCCAGCTGGATAACGCTGGTTAAACATTCTTGCTTCATTCCCTCTGTACTCACTCGCAGTTACATTAACTTCTAAAGTAAAATTTTGGCCGCACCAAGTGAATCACGATTTATTTATGCACACGTACCGGCAAGAATCCCACGCGCAGATGACAATGCATTCTAGTAGCCGTTGCCAGCAGTTCTGGCACTGCAGGAGTGATTCCTTGTGCCTAAACCTTCACCTTCGCAACTGTAGTGACCTTGCGATTCCACGCTCACGCCACCGACACTCCGAATATTCATATTGTCCAAGTCGGGTGGTAAATAGCCCCCTTTCCAGATTGACCTCTATCGCATACGTTTCTACACACCTAAACATTCGATGTGATACGTTCCTGCAAAAGCAAATACTGCATACTCCGGGCACGAATGTAGTGTTTACCAATGCATACAAACGCGTCATGTCACATTGAGGCCCACTACATGTAATCTTGTCGCGAAACGTGAAAAATGTTTGGTCGTGTATTTGCCGTATTACAATAGCCATAGTCTAGGGCCATATTCTAACCGCCTTCGAGCCACACATGGAGGTTCTGGCAGCGAAGATAAATGACGTAAAATGCAGGGCATAATTCACAAAGCTTCTCGTTCGGAAGTTTCTTCGGCATCGGTGGGTCGGTTTCGCTAATAATATGTCCAGTATCAGGATTGGCTAGAGTTTTCTATTAAGAACATTTCTAGTGTAATGGCGTTTTGTGAACTTGGGCCTTACTTCTCGCTTCGCCTTGTCACTTCTGCTATTTGTGTTTTTGCAACCTTTCGAATTCGACTGTTGCACTACTGTGCAAAACTCTTTCTTAATTTATGTTTGCTGCAATCGAATTTCAACAACTTCGATGGTGTTTTACAGATCTTCAGAATACCAAAGTAAAAGGAACACCAGCAGTAGTGGTCACAGTAGGCTATGAGTGTTAGCCAGTTACTTCACCTTTCATCTATCGCACTCTGGAACACACTACCGTTACATATAAAAACACTTAAAATTCACGAATTTAAGAAACAACTAGAAGATTGCATTCTGTCAAATACTGATGCCTAGTTCATACTCACAACCATTCTTTCAGGGTGCCTTCATTTCATTTTTCATTGCCATACCATTAGGCTTCTGTTTCTGCCTTACATATACTTTCGAGTTAGCAAATTGTACTGTGTTCGTCACATCACCTACGCTGCTACTTTATTAGTTGTCAACGAGATTATGTTGCGGTGCTTTTTTTTTTCATGACATTTATGCACATGTATTTCTTCAATCATGCTATTCATACTAAAGCCTGTAATTCTTCCATGTTAACGATTTGTTGAAACTGCTGTAATTTTTGTTTTACTACGTTTACTTTGTAACGGAGGTCCCATTGCAGTATTTCACTTCGGCACCTCCTTCTGTATATTAACATATTGTAATCTTTCTAATCATCTCAATAAAAACCGGTTTTGATTTTGAATTCACGAAACTTTTCTTTCGTAAATGCTGCTTGCCATTGGCCAGAGACCTGCGCTAATATTATGCCCAGTGCAGTAATTGGCTACCTTTTTCTCTTACGCTATACGTATTTGGTCTTAAGAGAAATATCTAGCCTAGAAAGAGAGAGAGTTATTTATTTTAAAGCGGAGAGGTTTGTCGGTGCAGAAGTGTTCACCCACATGCTGTGGGGAAAAGCGTAGACATTTTTTGTCTTTTATATGGCTCTTTCGTCACGGCACGCTCTACAGTTTAGTAGAGTATGTTTGATCAATGCCACAAAGCCAGCTGTCGTGGCAGGGACTTCTAGTTTGGCCAAGGGCATATATAGAGAAGGCTGTTTGCACACGCCACGCTAAATAGTAGCCGAGTGTCGTAATAGTCACCTTGGGAGTCTTATTTGAACTAAAGGGTCAGTATGGTGCAGAAGTTCTTAGCGCCCGAGTAAGGAATACCAAAGTTTCATCCGCTCCTTAAGAACATGCCTCTTTGTCAATGCCGATCGGTGCATCAACTTTCGGGAAAAAGAGTTTCAGCAAATTCTTGTGGCTGTCGCCCTTATAAGCGGCCTCATCCACTTTTTCATGCCTGATATGTCACATTGCGATGCGTTTATGCGATGAAGGTTATCGGATGTGCAGCTTTACATCTTAATTGATGTAAGCATATAATGTCGTTAATGCACAGGTGGTGGTGACAAAGTGCACTTTGCAAACGCTTCGCAATGTTTGTGGAGTTGGAGGCGCTTCAGTATTGAGCGTCTCTAAATTGTTTTTGAGAGCACAGCTTTTACGAACCAGTCAAAAGCTCCTGCTGCGCTGGTCTAACATAATCCTGGTTTTAGTTGGCGCCTCATAATTTGTAAGCTCAGCGATGCAATGCAGACACAGAAAAAGAACAGACACGGTATTTATGTGTTCCAGTGCGATGCTGATTCGCCAAGTGTATTCATTTATAGATTCTTGCGAGCTCTGCTCCTATTCAGTGTTTGCTTTAGAACTCCTAGAACAATGTGGCAGTGGTGTGTGCCCATATGATAGTGATAGTGCAGGAAGCTGCAATAACGTGATTGCGCATATGGAACGCTTCTTCTAGATATGCTTTATTAGGGTTAACAACAACTCCTATGGTGCTTCAAATATCTCCAGAATACGAAAGTAAAAGGACCCGCCGTAGTTGCTTAGTTGCATGGTGTTGCATGGTGTTGGGCTGCTAAGCACGAGGTCGCGGGATCGTATCCCGGCCACGGCGACCGCATTCGGATGGGGGCGAAACGCGAAAACACCCGTGGTACTTAGATTTAGACGCACGTTAAAGAACACCAGGTGGTCGAAATTTCCGGAGTCCCCCACTACGGCGTGCCTCATAATCAGAAAGTGGTTTCGGCACGTGAAACGCCATAATTTAATTTAATTAAAGTAAAAGGAACACCAACTGTAGTGGGCACTCTAGTGATCAGGGGCGGAATTCACGAAGTTTTTGTTTCGTAAGTGCTGTTTGCCATTGGCCGGAGGCCTGCTCTAATATTACGCCCAGTGCCAGAATTGCTTTAGACGGCTCATGGGACGAAAAATCCTATGTCCAGCGTTACACCGTCCGGCGTTGTGGCACCAAAATTCATGGCACCGAAATTCATGGCACCAAAATTCGTAGGGAGTCGAACCTTCGATCTTTGGTGTTAGTCTAATTTACTACTTGTGGTGTTAATGAAGGCTAATTTATTTAAGATCCACGACCTTTGGTGTTAATTAGGGCGAATTAGGCCATCAGTATCTTTGTAAGAAAGCCTGAAACCGAGCCGAATAAGCGTCAGCACGACCTGTGATGTTAATTATGGCAAAGTTAATTAAGGCACAAATTATTAAGATAAAGCCATTTAAGGCACTCTAACCCACGACCTTTGATGGGAGTCGAACCCACTTGGAGATGTGGATGAACCGGCCATATCTCTAATTGGATTGGATATTGAAAAGTTGGATATTGAAAACGTGACGGGCACTATTGGTGTTTCAAGTTCCAGTGCGGTGCATATCAGCTAAGTGCTTTGATTTCCAGACTTTTGCGAGCTCTGGTTATACTTTGTTTGCTTTTAGGGCTCCTAGAACAGTGACACATCGGTATTTGCTCGTATGATACAGGTTTATTTCACATATATGGCATCAACCTTCAATAACGTGAGTGCATATAGGACGCTTCCTCTAGTTAGGCTTTTTTGTCTTGTTGATATTTCTGACTTTACACGTCTGTACGGCCATGTTATATCAAACTTTCAATATTGATTGCACCATTTACAATTCATGACCACTTCTTTTGGGCTCTTTTTCCGTACCTGGCCCTTGCACCAGAAAACACCGCATCCCCATCGCAATTGTTGATATTTAGGCTTTTATTTTTTCTATAGACTTAGTACCCAGCTGTAACTGCCGGGGAACGCGCGTGTGTGTTACACTGAGAAAGCGGTAGCTTAAATTTCAATTTTTTTTAAATCTGTAATAGCTGACTCTGATTTACCATACCTCCCTATTCCTCAGTATTATTAAATGAATAAAAACAATTTACTTTTTTTTTCGAATTGAGAGCAATGCAGAAAAACCTCTAATTGAAGTGCAATCTGTGGCAAAAGAAGTAAACTTCACGGCTCTAGTAACGGCGAGCACGTGTTCTCCTGTCAATGCCCTCCGAAAATTGAAACATTTCTAATATGGTAAATCACTCACGAAAGCTGATGTGATAAAGTCCACGCATGGTCCTTCTGCGATTATTTTATGCGCTTTTTTGTCTGTGCACTCATTGCACGGATGTTCTTTTCTGTTTTTACACCGTAAGCTCTACTCCATGGTTGAAGTAACATAAACACGCCAACGAGGCCCCGTTTCCAACACTGGCTTTCCAATGCACCATGGAGTTCCCCAGGAAGCTCCATCGTAATATAGAATCGTTTTTTTTTTGTTTTTTTTTTTACCGCGAAGGTGCATAGCTCTACCTCCCAATGGGTCTGTCGTATTCGTCGGCAAAAGATCCGAAGGCTCGCCCCACGCGGTTCCTTCCAGCACCAGCAGATGGCGCTCGCCTCCGCGCATCCACAGCATCCGCGGCAGGGAAGGGAAAAAAAAGAACCGGAAAGTTTGCCTTCGCTCATAGCGTTCGCCGCAAGCGTTTCCCGGTAAAGATTACGGTTGCATAAGCTGAAGTTGCCTGGAAGCGGCATCTGTAGCATTCGAAGCAGGGAGTGACGTAACTATACACATTTCCTTATGTAAAAGAACAACCTGCGTAGCAATATATTTCTGTTTTGACAGTGCTATGGGAAGGCCACGTACACTGAGGACTCTTGAGTATAGCAGTGTGCATACGAGGCACGGGGAAAGGGTGGTTAAGTGCATTTTTCTTGTAACTGATCCACTCTCTGTAGGTGCACGAAGTAGCGGCGCAAGCGAAGTCTCAGGCCGTTGAAAGGCCTTAGGCTAATAATAAGGTAAAGTGCATGTGAATGTTGTCTTGTCAATAATTTCAAGCTACGTTGAAATGGGTAATCGTTCTATTTGTCTGGAGCTTCGCTGTCCAACCACCTTCACAGCCTGGATGGGAGACTTCTTTTTTTTTTTTTTTTTTTTTTGCCCGTTCTCGCAACTTTATAAAGTAGATGCAACAGCCAATTCGAAATCGACATTATCCGCTCCCTGAACGCGTGTACTTCCGACAGTCGCACTGAAGTGCTTCTTATGCTAATGGAACTGTAGGTATGCCTCTGCACGCAGCAAATGTTTCATTCAGCAAAAGCCACATTTTGTGAGGAATCCTGTCACTAGACTGACGACTCTACTTATAGCCTTGTTATAGCATGTGATTATATATCTGCCTAATACACTACGCAGAACATTCATGCCACTAGCGCAATTTACTGACAAGAAGCTGCCATAAACCTCACTGATGGAATCACGATGAGTGATGGCACGTGCCATGTCCCGTGATAGTTTGCATGGCATCTGACGGGGCTGTACAAAGGAAGGTTCAATTTAAAAATTGTGTGTCTTGTGGTAAATGAATGCGGCATCTCCAGAACAAAATCCCGACGCTTTACCCCTTAGGCCCCGGACGCGTGCACGCTAGTCTTGTGTCAGCACCAAGTAGCACTTTCGGACTCGTTAAATTGACAGTAGAAGTGAAACTTACCCACTGTACTTCGCGTGCCCCATGTCCCAAAGCAGAAAGTTGCTTATAAAAGCGAGGGCACGCGCTTTTCCCCAATCCTTTTCTCACGACAACTAGCACATTGGCACTCTATGGGACAGTGTACCACCTTCAGGATCACACCAGGTTTTATATGAACAGGCTGTAACGTGTCTTCGCCGGACTAAAACAAATATGTCGTCATGTCACTGCCGTCACATTCATCTTGGTTCTGACGTTTACCGCACGCCCGTGTCACACACGTGCCATTTCTCACCCATGCAAAGATTTTTGTCTATCTCTTAACATTTCACAGAAATACAAACAATGCAGGATAGCGAGCTACCTGCTGACTGCTTTGCATAACAAAGATTCGCACAATGCACGAGATCGCCAACTCCTTTGGCTATGCTGTTGGGCTGCTAAGCACGAGGTCGCGGGATTGAATCCCGGCCACGGGCGGCATTTCGATGGGGGATAAATGCGAAAACACCCGTGTACTTAGATTTAGGTGAACGTTAAAGAACCTCAGGGGGTCCAAATTTCCGGATTTCTCCTCTACGGCGTGCCTCATAATCAGATCGTGGTTTTGGCACGTGAAACCCCATAATCTCCACAACTCCTTACAAGGCAGCGTTGTGAGACGCCTGGTAGCTGCCAAGCCTATCTCTAGGCTGTGCAGTCGCAGTTACCTTGCTTACTGCGTCACGTAAATATGACACCCACATGTATGTTTAAAACACCGTTCAAGGAGGAACAGCGCGACGCTAGACCTTGCTATGAGTACACCTAGCTGGGCGAGTTGGTTTAACACAACGATGATGTAAATGCGCTTAAAAGACGTAGCAAATAGGTATAGACGAGACACACATAGCGCAATGTGTGTCTTCCCTTGCCTTTACCTATCGTCCACGTCTTTTAAGCGCATTTACATAATCGCCTTGCTATCTATTCCAATGATTCGTCCTTCGTGCGAACTGCCCTATTTTCTTTTAAGTACAAAGACAACCAGACAGCCATATAGGATAAAGATGCTGCTCTTGTTCTTTCGCGTCATGCTTGCATTTGAAAGAAAACGAGGGGCCTCAAACAAAGTATTTTAAAACAACTGTTTGCGTTACAGCAAACTGAAACAGCATGGTTTAGCGCCTGTAGAGCGGTAGCAAAGCAAAATTTAAAGAACTGGTTTACTGCAGTTCGGCACCCTCACTTAAACGGTGAAAACAGAATATCACTTCCGTTCTGCCCACACTTTAATCAAGTAACATAATCCATCGTAAGGAGCTTGTTCGTGCCGTCCATATGTATATAATAATTTTGAAGCATGCCGTTCGTGTCCTTTGCGCGAGAATTAATCACGCCGTGTATCTCCAGAAGAAAAAGTCTAGCGTCACCTTTCCTGACTCACTGATGAGATCGGCTCTTCGTAGCAGCCCACATATCCCGATGAATGCTGAGACTGTTGGCCACCAGGCTTATTTGCATACCGGCCCAGGCGTACATCTGCGCCATCGTGCAGTAAGAAAGCCCACCATTTTCTACTGAACAAACGTAGCAGCGGGGATCCCCGCGCGTGAAGTATCATTACGATAAAATCAAGCGCTGGTCCGTAGCAAAGCGCACCAATGTTTTGCACGCGCACACACTGTCAAAGCCGGTGTAGCAGCACGTGCGAATCGCCCCATTCGCCGAGCGTACTTGACGGGTCCGTCCAATAGGTCCTCCTCGCAAAGGTCACAACTGGCAAATACTGTCATTGTGGAACAAGTGTTACCGTTGGCGGTACGCGAACAAGAGTCTGTTGCTTCTCATCGACCAAGCGTCCTTGAGAGGCATAACAGACACCTCGCTTAATCACACTGAATAGAAGAACGTAGCAGAGCGGCGACACCAAGCTTCGTTGAATGTACACAGCATCGTGTTGGCCGCCTTGCGCCTTTGTTTTCTGTCTTCAACAAATATGGATAATATAGATCGGAGGCAGAATTCCGCAAGCTTTTCGATCGTAAAGGTTGTTTGCCATTGGCCCGCTGCCTTTGTTAAAATGTCCGACATCCTGATTGGCTGACATCTGTTCTTATGAGCAGTTCTAGCTTAGGCCATTTGTATGTGCGTGCATGTGTGTGTGTGTGCTCTAAAGCCCATATATTCACAGTTGTATTGCGTTATAATTGACCATATCACAAGTTGCTAATACCTGCTATCACGAACAGGTCAATAAATATAAATAAATAGGTCAATATATAAGGCAGTAAATTTTTTTTTTCTTTTTTTGAACAAGAGCTCTGACTACCAGCTTTGAATGGGTACGGTATGTGCTGGCAACGTCGTGGCTGCATAAATTGAAAAGCAGACCAATGCTGTAATAAACGTACTTCGGCGACTCGCTGGCACAAAGTGTGTGTGTGTGGGGGGGGGGGGGGGGGGGCAACAGTCTCTTTACTATTACAAGTTTTATAGGGGTATTACTTAAGTTCGCGCGTGCGCACCTGACCCTTCTCTGGATCGCACAGCGCCAGCGGAGCGGCAGTCGCTCGCTAGCACTTTCGCAGCAGCCCTAGCAGTCAGAGCTGTGACCCCTAACCCGCGGTTCGCAATGAGTTGCGACCACGGCGGGTTCAGGCCAGGGGGGGACAGGGTGAGTCTCGACCTAAGGTGTTTATTCACCTTAGAGTACAAATATACCAACTGGCAACAACAGCAACAATACATACAAATACAACACAAAACCACAGCGGCGGAGCATTCCGCGCGTCTGGGGCAAAATAACCGCACAATGTGGGAACCACAAAAGAGGCTGATAAGAGTTCAGCTCACCCAGAGTGGATCCGCGCTCGGGCCCTGGGGCGGTCAGTCGCTCACAAAGGCCGAACGCAACAGGGGGACGGCGTGCGGCGGTCTCAGCGGCTGAATTGAGATGCGGCCTGCCGCACGCTCCTCAGCCGAAAGACAATGGTGCATCGGGGGAATAGCGCTTCTCCCCGAGCGGCGGAGAGGGAGTCCCCGCGGTTCCAAGAAAGGGAAAGGAAGGAACGGGGTGCCTTGGGCTGCGGCGTCGCTGCCAGGCGCGAAGAGCAGCGGGAGCGGCGAAGGTGCCCTCTCCCCGCTACCCTCCGCGAGCGAGCACGTGATTATCGCGTGATAACCGCGTGGCCGCTCCGGAGATATCGGGATGCGCGTGCGATACCCACAGTTTATAACGCACTCATAAAACAAAAAATTGCTTATTCGGCACCTATTCTCCATGGTTTATCGCAAACTTCTGAGGAACGTCTTCAACGTTTACTGGCAAGGGGGCTGCGAGTGTGTCTTGGGGTTCCGCAGGCTATATACCTCGAGTTTTCTAGTAATTGCTGAAGCTCGTCACCCACCATTTCCGGTCATACGAACGGTTGAAACATGCCGACATATTTATCGCATCTTAACCCAACACCAGAAGCATCCATTAAACCTCGCGCTTAGCGAACGAAACAAAAGCAAAATTCATGATGTTCTTCAAGAACATAAACCACTATTATTTATTAATTACGGGGTATTAAGGGCCAAAACCACTTTCTGAATATGAGGCACGCCGTAGTGGAGGACTCCTGAAATTTCGACCACCTGGGGTTCTTTAAAGTGCACCTAAATCTAAGCACACGGGTGTTATCGCATTTCGCCCCCATCGAAATGCGGCCGCCGTGGCCAGGATTCGATCCCGCGACCTCGTGCTCAGCAGCCCAAAACAATAACCACTGAGCAACCACGGCGGGTAAACCATTATTACCAAGATTTGTATTATGTAAAGTGGATGTTAGTTACGCTCCTTCGATGTTAACAAGTCCTAAAATAGAATTATCGGTAGACGGGATTATATCTAAGAGAGACATGTTCATGGTAGCCGCAGAGCAACTGGCACTCTTCCAAATTTTCTCATAGTACATCCACGTTTATATAGACGGTTCGTGTCATAAAAATTCCTTGACGTCCGCATTCGTCATTCCACATTTGGCGCTAGAGCAATCATTTATATTGTTCACAGAGACATCTTCCACCGTGGCACAACTATATGCAATCCTGTGTGCTTCGCGTTTCATAACATCAGAAAAGAATTCGCAAAAAAAAAATGGTCATTTTTAGCGATTCGCAACTCGCTCTCGCATTACTACAAAGCAATAAGAAAAAAATTTCGAACACTTTGCTATTGTATTAGATGCTCAGAGAACATACAAAAGCAAGCGCAATGAATCACGTAGTTTCCTTTCAGTGGATACCCGGGCACTGCAATATTCCTGGTAAAACTGCAGCAGACGCGGCTGCGAATCGGGCGCACAATAACGCAGAGACTATCACTCTTCTCATTTTGCCTAGTGAAGTCCGTCTGCTTCACTCCACGTGAATATGCACTACATCGAATAGTGCAGCACAATGACAAGAATTATGCTATCTGCCACAGGCGAAATTGTGAAAAATTCCCTAATTCTTAAACATGGTCATCCTGTGGACCCTATGCAGTAAACTCCAGTCTGTCCACAATTTCACGGTAATGTTCATTTACGCTGCTCATTTGTCGTGCGTGTTACCAAAAAAAGCGTGTTGAGATTCTCTTGCTTGATATGCGTCGTGAGATTACTTCACCTTGCATAAGTTCTACCATTCTACGGTCGAATATTTCACCATCAAGGGCCCGTCGCTTGTCATCACATATCAACCAAATAGCAGTCTACCGCCTTGTGAACGTATAGTCAGCGTCGAAAGCCTACGGACCACGGAATCTAACAAAACATTGATATTTCCGCTTCCTATAGACGCGCAGCGGTGTATTCGGATTTTCAGCATGTGCTGGTTTAGAATAAACAGCCGTTTTGCATAGCTTTACTAGCTGTGAGCCTACCTGTGTTTAAATTAAATCTATTCGAAGAACCTCGGCCACGCTAACTTTTGATGGAAACTATGTCATTGTATACTTGTACTTTTCTTTATATTCAATTTATTTAAGGAGAGGTTATATACTTGTACTTTTATTATATTCAATTTATTTAAGGAGAGGTTGGTGCATATGTGTGGCGCCGGCTACTCCTCTTACGCATTTTTGCACACACATATTTTTTTTTTTATGAATGATCCTCCACCCAACGTCACGCAGCACCTCATTCTGGCTAACTTACAGGACAGCCATCGTAGACAGGATGTACGAAATATAAAAACTTGACTCTCACATAATTATTATTAGGCCAACTGAAGTATAATAGATATGTAAACACAAAAGAATAGTGAAACTGCCTGTGACATTTTATCTAAATATCAGAACTACTTCGAAACTTTTCCTTCTTGCCTCGTATATTTCCCTAACCTTTCTAGGAAATTGAAATGCCAATGTTCACGGGCAAAATAGCGATGTCTTGGGGCACTATGTCAGAAGTGGGCATGTGTAGTTCATAGTGAATTCGAGATTCGGAGTGACCGACAAACTTTGCGCTGGAGCACTCTGCTACGGCGGAAGGCAACAGAAGGAAATGTGTGATTGAAAGACAGGCGCCCCGCCAGAGCAACTGGCAGGGGGCGCTAGTGCACATACGCTTCCGAAAGCGCCCAGCATTCCTCGCGTTGTTTTTTTTTTTTTTAAGCGAAGCTTTCTTTGCCTCTTCCTTCGACTTCCCCACTGCTGCTGCTGCTGGGGGCTGCTGTCGCGTACACTGCGTCGGGGGGTGGTTCAGAACGTGTATACAGATGACAGCGCGAGTAAGAGTGCAAAGGCGACGGGAGAAACTCGTTTTCACCCCACCATGGATGGATGGTTGGATGGATGGATGTTATGAGCGTCCCTTTTGGAACGGGGCGGTGAGTTGCGCGACCACGTTGAATGTGCACAGTGCCCTCTGGAGCTCCCTGGCCGTCGCCACATAGCCGCTTGACAGCTGTAGTTATCCGTGACTTCCCTCGGAAGCATTGCAGAAACTGCAGTGCTTCCCTTTCTACTAACGTGCGAGGCCAGAGGGGACGCAGATAGAACTGTAGAGATGAGGAGGAGAAGGAGAAGAGGCAGTCCCAATATAAGAGACGGGGAGGTGACGTGAGAAGGCAAGGAAACCCCACTACTATACGACAGCGGTTGCGGGGAAACAGGATAAGCTTAAGTTCAAGATACGATACAGTACGTTGCTGCTATTTCTGAAAAAAAAAACATGCAAATATGTCAAGCGGACAAACTACGCAGGGCGCGCAGAAGCAGTGCCGCATTAATTGAAGTGTACCGCAGGGCCCAGGCGACACTACGGAAGCGGTCGAACATCAAATCAACACTTCTAACACCCGCCGCGTTAGCTTTGAGTTTATGGCATTTCTATGTGCCGTGGATTTGAACCCTAGCGCGGCAGCCGCATTTCGACGGAGGCGAAATAGAAAACGCACGTGTACTTAGGTTTCGAGACACGTTAATGAACACCATGGTGTCAAAATTAATCAGGAGTCCGAAACTATATATATATATATATATATATATATATACGGCGTGCCTCATAATCCGATTGTGCTTTTGGCACTTACAGCCTCATAATCCAAGTTTAATACTTCTGCCACGATGCGATGTGCCATGTGAGGAAATGACAACGCCGAACCCTCTCAGAAGTCATAAAATATCGCGCACAACAACGTCTCAAGCAAACACCTCTCCCTTTGTGTTCTGTGTACTACGCAGACAAACAGCAGTGGTGCGCGCAGGGTAACGTTTAACGTCAACTCGCCACTCTCGTTTTAGCCTAAACGTTGTCGTTGATTAAGCTTTAGCCGTCAACATCACCGCTAATTATCGTCAATCAAAGCATCCAACACGGAAAGCTTCGCTTACATCGATTCCCACAGCGCGCGGGATACGAATAATTTCTTCTTTTTTTTTTCGTTTTCGGCCTTTTCGGCTTGAAGTCGCGCGCACGCTGTGTTTTAAGGTTTCGTGTTTCTTTGTAGCCTCCTGCGCTCTAATGGAAGTCACACCGCATGTAAGTCTGCTTCTCTTGTCCGCCGTGATCTTGCGTCGGGCACATCGGAGAGGCAGCGAAGCCCGCGATCAGTTCAGTGGCAACACATCGAGACAGCCTGAAGTGCCTTCGGAACTGCATTTCAACAACAAAAGTAAAGCTGCTAAAATGCGAACTTCCGAAAAGGTGCCGTTGTTACCTCTTCATCCTAGTACTGGTGAACGACGTCGTCGACAAAGCGCCCAATTTTCGGTCTATTTTGGCCGGCGGCTGAAACGTGATTCTAGGCTCAAACACGCGCGTACACATCGCATTGCGTGCTCCGTCCGCCTCAACGGCAGCAGAAAGTCTAGCCGTACCTACTCAAAGCTCTTCAGTACGTCTCACAGCAGCGTTTTCCACGTGGAAGACAACACGCCACACTAAACAGACCTCGCGAGCGCGAAAACAAACAACCAAAACCAGCGCCGAGTGTATTATTGGCGGCGAGGAGTTACGGAGTCGCCATCTATCGGAAGCGCCTCGCTGGCGTAGTATGAGGGATCACGTGGCGCGCTCCTCATAGGTTTTGCTGTCAGCGGTCACTGAAAACACCACGCGCGAGCTCTCCCGGACATTTTTGTAAGTACTTTCGAAACGAGAGAAGTTTCTTAGTGTCTAAATAATAATCTTGGGCAAACTGAAAGCACACAATCGTTTACAGACGCTATCTCTTTACCGAATACGTACAGTGAACGCCACTGCGCGCGGTTGCCGCGATGGAGTCTCCCGAACCGGCTTCTTGCGTGGAAGGTAGGTAAACGCCGAGAGCATGTGAAATATGTTCTTATAGTGTTAGTAAAGTTTCGTTCGTTCTCTGTTGTCCTCGCTTCTCCGTTGGAACTTGAAGCTTCTCGGACGATGATCGGCAGTTGTTGATCAAATGCAGACAGGCAGCGATGGAGATCAGATGTACAAGAAATCTTTATAGTTAAACTTTTCTATATACAAGGCAGGTAAAACAAATACATTACAAACTTGAACAATTGAGAAACAAAGTCTCACTCTTCGACTGTCTCAATGACTGTTAGAGCCCAGACTCGTTTTAACGTACATGGTACGGAGGCTCACTGATCTATCAGCAATCCTGATTTCAGCCAAGTCTGAGGGACAGCATGTCGTCCCGATTTTTATAGCCCAAATACACAAAGAAAAAAGGTGGTAGAGCCGTTGGCCCGTCCCACAGGTTCAGTTGCCAATCAGAGTCAACCGTTTGTTAAGCCACAACCCACAGGGATGGGCTTACTCTTAAAAATAAACATATTGGAAAACAAAGCTCTTTTCCTTCTTCCCTAAAACTCCGTTGCCCTCTCATTTCTACGTAGTTAGTGACGGGCTCAGCAAAACACGTCAGGCCCGAACAAGTTATCGCTAGACCGCCTCAAATCCCAACGGCGTCTAGGCCGCAAATGTCTCGGAAGCAGGGGCATCGACACCACGTAGTGCCGCTGTACTTAAAGTTTGGCCGTGTGGGAGACGGATGGCCCTCCTTGTCCTTCAAACTTACTGTCTACAAGACAAAGTTCTCCGAGCGCGTGTTTACAAGACGCCGCCGTCCGAATGCACTCTTCACGTGTGCACCGCATCCCTACAGCGTGCACTGTAAGCTGGCCTTCGACACCACACAGGCAGTCGCACCCAACAACAAGGCTGGCGATTGCGTTCTGGACGCGTAGAAGAATAGATCCCTGCTCCGTATATGCGGCACGGTGTCAGGGTTGCTAAGCCCTTCTTAACCTCGGCGGAGCCTCCAATTAGTCAGGTACTCGGGCGCCAGACCCACAATACCGTGTACAGCGGTCCCTTTCAAGGCTGGTCTGTGCGGACTCGTGTGACCGTCAGCGGACTGCCAACACCGTGCGCACAATACCGACTTCCCGGAATCGGCACTCGCCCTCCTGGCGCCTGCCGCGACGCGTCACCCAACACCGCGCGGTCCGTGACCCCACATAACACAGAAACGGTTGCCCCGCTGACATGGGGGTGGGGAAGTGCACCCTCTCTCTATACACACAGCTCGTGGCCGATTCGTGACACTTAAGAACACGAACAATCAGAGCGACCTTACAGTGTTTGTATAACTAAATGGAGCGTAAATGCAGCGATCGCGCAGATTCGCAGCGACCGACTGCGCGTCTGCATGCTCGTCCGTGCACTGTTTCGATTTCTCCGCGCGCGCGTTTTCTCACCGTGCCATGAGCTTTAGGCCGCAGAATATGAGCATTTGACAGTATACAAGCAACCATTGTTGCGTGGGCGCTATCAGAGCTGTTCAAAAATAATTTCATTGTAGAGACTTCGACGCCTACGGGGACTGTAATGTGCCGTCGCGACGATTCAATCTTTTTTTCTTCTAAATTCTTTGACCTTTCAATATTATTCCTCGAGTTGCGTCGCACTGTATGTTTATCGGTGTTCTCAGCGTGCAATTTCCCGCTGCTCCTTTTTTGTAATCCAGTGCATTAATTCATAACACAAACATGACCATATGCCATGCTTTTTTTTAAATGTGCTTCTAACCGCTGCCTTTCCACTCCACTGAACTTGCCAGTATCATAGACCAAACCGTCATGACATTAGTCAGGCAGCGGACTCGGGCGAGCGTCTCAGTGCGCGTTTTCAGAACATCGCGGACCGAGCGCCGTAGCAGAAATCTTCCTCGCGTCTGTGCTTGCTGCATACCCGAGTTGTAGCCGATGACTGTTTGCCGGTTTTATGTTTCGCGAGCCAAGCTTCACGCAGCTTCTTGTCCTGCGGCTACGTGTGAATAAGGCTGACACCGGCCTCCGTTACGTGCGTCCGGCCCTGCGGCACCGAGCAGTAGCCGACCATGTTGCGCGCCTTCAAAGGCAGCCACTACCTATTGTAGTGCTTTGAAGCGTTGTAAAGGAGACACTCGAAGCGGGAAAATTTCGCCACTAAATGAGGACCGCAGCGTACGAGGGAATTTAAACTCGTTTTCAGCTCGCTTCGGCGCGCCCGAAGCAGCCGACGCGGCCGCTATGTCCACGTGATTCCTCCTAGCACGTCACGCCGACGGTGGCGCCAGCCTGATATACAGGACGGATCGCTTGCCCAAGCGAGCATGCCGACTGCCCATAGATGGCGCCACTGCGTACGCGGAAGAAGAGCAGGGAAACGACAAAAAACGGAGACGTACAGAAGCACATTTCGCAATAGGGGATCAGAAAATTTGGGTGTGGTAGTTCACAGTGTTTTTTTTTCTTTTTTCTTGTTTAACCTAGGTAGCACATTAGACAGTATAATAGCAAGAGCTTGGTGACGCAAGCCCACCGCCCCGTTCCAGAGGGGACGCTCATAACATCTATCCATCCATCCAAAATGGTGTCCATGAAAAACTTCAGTAGACCACCCGGCGCTTTTCTGCTGAGGTGCCGCGTGTGGAAAAATTGTGCGAGCGAACTGGTTTGCGGCGGAAACGCGCTTCGCGGCACATTCAACGTAATTTCGCTGCGGCCGCTCATACAGATTGCGCAAGTACACTCTTATAATGGTGCTTTATTTCAACTGCAAATTTATATTGACACCTTTTTGCTACGTATACATATCCGAGGCATGGGTTTTACAGCAGGACGTCTTCAATTTTGCTGTCGTCAAATGCGTCGTCTGCTAGCGAACGCGCGTTCGTTCAGTTCGTTGCGCGGACGCTGGCGGACGCCAAGTTTTTCTCGCAGAAAGTCCGTGCAGTAAAATATTTTATGGTTTTACTTACTTTGGCACGCCCGCGACTCTTGCCGGCTGGCACCAATTGTAGTTTTAGCCAGGTGAACTACCATTTTTGACATTGTTTTCCAAAAGTAACACACAATTTTTGCCACAACAGTCGCATATCTGCAACACGAAGGTATGTAAGAAAATTTTATTGATAGCGTGTCAATTTACGTGCCCTTCTTGTTGGTGGAATATTGATCAGGGCCAATGATAAAAAAAAACAATATTATAGTGACATTGCCTATGTACCCAGACTTAATCGGAGAGACCGGGAAGTCTTTACCAATATATCAGTGGCTTGCCTGGCGATCTCCTTCACCGTGCCAGCAGGCGAAATGAAGTGGAAACATGTAGTCTGATCGAATGGCATTTGCTATTCAGATCGTATTCGACTTCAGAATTCACTATTAAAAATTGTAGAGTAGCCGTTCCCGTTCGAATGTAACGCATAACAGCACTTTTGAAGTCTCAAAGGTGAGGGACCGATCCAAGCGAGACTCTAATTCCGAATCATTTTGCTGCTGGAGAGTCGTGTCTGTTGCGGAGAGGCGCATCAGTTCCTGAGAGGATTTACGCACTCGTGCTAATCGGTTCTGCTGAACAAGTTCCTAGCTGTCATTCAATACAAACGCACCATTCTGGGGCAACCTTTATTAAATCTGCTAGCTTGGCTCAGGCAAGGAAAACATTTTTTTTTCCTTTCTTTGACGGTCTCACCATGCATATCTGCAATCCATTAAACTGGGCGCACAATGTGGTACCACACTTATCTTCTTCAACGAACACAGCAGATCTACAAATATCTCTACGTGCATGCCGTCCCTTCTTTTTTTGCTTCGTTATTACCCGTATGATAGTGCACCGGACAACTGAAAGCAGCCGTTTATGATACAGAAGTGGTTTAATTGAGCGGACGTAGATATGGAAACGGTATTGCATTTATGTATGAAATACAAGATAAGCGCAACATATTTTTTTCAGAAATCATACTTGAGAAGAATTTCGTTCGTTTACACATTTAGAGAAACGCTGAAGGACGCAGCTACCTTCTCTTTTTGTTTTCTTTTTTTTTAGCACATTCTGGCGTTTTACGTCTGCGGATATGATTTTGAGGCACCCTCTTAAGTTCTCACCACCTGGGGTTCTTTAACCTGCTCCTAAATAGATATGCACGAGTGTTTTTTCCATTTCGTTCCCATCGAATTCAGTGACCTTGTTTCAACCCGTTTTTTTTTTCTTTTTTTTTTTTGTTGTTGTTATTGTTAAGCATGGACTGGACAAAAAAATTCACACGGCTTACGGGCCAAATATTAGCACAAAAATAATGGCTACATAAAACTGTTTTCGGCACCCGAGGTCCTACCGCAATAAAAAACCCGTACCAATTACTCCATATTCTGTTACGCGAGCAAGACGGAAACATGGTTGGAATATTTCACTGCAGTTTTTTTTTTTTTTTTTTTTCTATACGAATACTTCTCGTAAATCTGAGTACAAGGCGCCGGATGGGGTAGATATGTTTTATGTTTGAGGCGGCAAGCAGGAAGTTTACACATGTTCTACCGTCTGCGTTTCGCAAGACCTACTCATGGACAACTAATATATGCGCAAAAATACACGAGAGATACACGTTGCTTGAAGAACAAGAAAAATTGTTGTTCTCCAAAGGAAACCGTACAATAACATAGCAGAATGAAAGCCGACGCTGCGGTCGCAACGCACACGCAATCGCCGAGCGGCATTAAAGAAAAATGAAATAAAGGAGGGAAGGAAAGGCATCTATTCCTGAGGCGTGAATACATCTCATATGCAATTATGAACACCGTTTGAGTTGTCTGAACGCATATAACAGCGCGCGAAGTAATATGAATGACCCTTCCGAGAAGTATCGCCAGCAGTTTCCAACGGCGCGACCTTGATGCGGCCCGATCCACTTCGATCGCAGCGCCGCCACAATATTTTTCGTCGTCGGCAAAATTTTTTTGTTGGAAACTCTATGGCCGCCGCCGCTCGTTCCACTGAACCGTATTCTAGTACGATCTAGTTACACCCAAGGAAAGAAGCGCCCCTTCCGCCCAACCGCGTGAAAAAAAAAAGAAATAATAAGCACCAGAAAAAGCAGAGAAGAGCCGCGACAGTAGGTGTACGCACTAGGTGCTCCGCCGTTCCAGTCAGTTCCTCCTCCACCGGCGCTCGACCTTCTCCATCCGTCAGCGCGCTCTCCTTGCCTTCTCACATCGGGCCGTTCGCAACTAGAGTATTCCAGAACAATCTGTCAACGCCTTCTCCTTACCTTCTCACATCGGGCCGCTCGCAACTAGAGTATTCGAGAACAATCTGTCAACGCCCTCTCCTTACCTTCTCACATCGGGCCGCTCGCAACTAGAGTATTCGAGAACAATCTACATTCGAGAACAATCTACTCGCAACATCGACGCATCCGAGGACGCACTGCCATGAATACAAACAACGCGGCGACGTCGGCGACGAAAAGCAGCGGCAGCGTTTGGAAGCTCCAAGTGGAGCATTTCAAACCAGGTGAGACGTCTAGCATATTACGTTGATGTTCACCTCGTTGGTTCTAGTCGCCTTCGCTTTTGTACGGCACTCGAGCTTGTTCTTGTATTCACGTGTTTATCTGATTATGCTTATGTAACACGTTTCTCGTGTGGCAGTGCCAACCGTGCGGAAAACTCAGTTTTTCTTTTTCCTTTCCTAATTTTGTTTAAGCTGACTGTGAAGTGTCTGCGAATAAAAAAAAAATGAAAGTGTGTCTGTGTGAGTTGATACACGGGAATTTCGATAAACGCTATAACGCGGTAATAGTGAGAGAGAGGAAGAAAAGCCGAATTTTACGGCCAACAAGAACATCACTTGAACAAATTGCTCAAGGACTTGCGCAACGTTTCAAACATAAATTGCCCTTAAACCTAAAGAAACCTCCCTTGGCAGACGACTTTGAGATAATAACAGCGACAGAGATAGAACACATTATTAGTTCGCTGCCAGCGTCATCCCCCGGTCCAGATGGAATTACAACAGGAATGCTAAAAGTCTTATTTGATAATGCACCTCAGGACCTCCTAAACATAATAAATTTCTCTCTCAAGAATGCATGGGTTCCAAGAGAGTGGAGAGTAGCTAAAGTTATTCCACTATTAAAGAAAAAATCAGCTGGACTTGACTTAGACAACATACGACCAATTTCTCTTACTTCCAATGTCGTCAAATTAATAGAAAGAGTTCTTCACGGCCGTATAACAAATTTTATGGAGAATGACACCCTTCTCAGTCCTTGCCAAATCGGATTTCGTCCCGGCCACTCCATATGGTGCGCCCATGTAGACTTAGAGAGCCGCGTTAAACTGGCTCGCCGCAAACGAAAGTACGCAGCTTTGGTGACGCTAGATGTAGCAAAAGCATACGACTCTGTAGAACATTGTATTCTATTCGATAAACTTCAGTCTACGAATATCCCAAAATATATAACCGCTTGGATCTGTGAATTTATAAGAGATAGAGAGTTTTATTGTTACCAACGCGGTATTTCGACGTCCAAACACAAGCAGACAAGAGGTGTACCACAGGGTTCCGTTCTTTCCCCTATATTATTTAATATTTTGCTAAGCACAATTCCTTTGTGTCCGGAAGTACATGTTTATGTTTACGCGGACGATATCGCATTTTTTACGTCCGCAAATAATATACATTCACTACAACAGTCGTTGCAGAATTACTTAGGAATGCTGGAGGGGTTATGCATGTCGTTAAATATTAGCAAAAGTGCAGTATTGGTATTCCCATTAACTGCACAGGTGCAAATTACTTTACAATACCGACAGGAAATCATTCCTCAAGTTGACGAAGTCAAGTACCTTGGTGTCATTTACGATGGCAAACTCACCTGGCGCAGTCACATTGAACATATTAAAACAAAGGCAGAACGAGCCGTAGCTATGCTCCGCCGGCTCAGCCACCGTCGCTCTGGACTACGCAGGGATACCTTACTGATGATCTATAAAATGTATGTTCGGCCCATATTAGAATTCGGCTGCGTGATACTTTCCGGTGGCCCCGCCTACAAAATTAAACCTCTCATACTTTTGGAAAGAGAAGCACTACGGTCATGCCTCGGGCTTCCTAGATTTGTTGCCAATGCTGTTTTATATCAGGAAGCTCATATACCCACCCTAGATTGCAGATTCCGCATGCTTACGGTTCAGACATTTTTAAAAATTTATGAGTTTTCAAAAAGACGTACGCAATATGCCTTTATCACTGAACCTGCTGAGTTTTTCCAAGTATCGTGGTCGAGATTGCACAGCCCTCAGATAGTATTCGTACAAGCACAGTTACAAAAACTGGATGTATCCATACGCCAAGTTTACCATTCAAATGATGCCTTTACAGACCTCAAAATTGAGTTCGAGGACATATTTCCTAATCATGCAAAACTATTACCAAGGCAATGTTTAATTAATATCTTACACGGCCACCTGCACCAGCTAACCACTGACAACGTAGTAGCTACACTCTAAAAACTAAGGGAGTGCCGGGCACTCTCTTTGAGGGAGTAGCTGCTTGTCCCATATTTCACTCTCTTTTCGAGAGTAGATCGACCCTCTTTGAGAGAGAGTAGGTCAACTCCTCCTGACAGAGTTTTGTTACTCCACCGCAAGGGATTGCTAGTACTCTTCCGCAGAGTGCTAATACTCTCCCCGCAGGGTTAATAGTACACCGCCAGACCGAGTACTTCTACTCCCCCAAACAGAGTGCTTGTACTCCTTCAGAACAGAGTGCTAGTACTCTTCCCAATACCCTCTTAGCCAAGTCCTGGTCACGCATGCAGGCAGGAAATCTGATCAAATTAGGGCCGCTGATATGCTGTTCCCTAGGCGGCTCCTCAGAGACACTGGCCCGATTCCAAGCGGCCTTCAGAATAGGCGTGAGCAAAGTTATGCAGGATTTTAAAGTCATTTTTTCGTGGCTATTTGCTGCCTACCGTGAGGCGTGACTGCTCTGAAGCGGCCTATGTGTATGCGTCACGAACGCCACTGAGGAGAAAAAAAAAGCGAATTACCACTTAATCTGCAAATATCCGCAAATTTCACAATCAGAAGTCACACAATCTAATTAGAATACAATTGTCAAGGGAATCACATACTTATCAAGAATTACAATGCTCTATACATCATGTGAATTCGAACCCGCGTACACTCGCATTTGTACAATTGAAAACACACATCATAACCATTACACCACAGCGCCGCCACGCCCAGTAGTGTTCTTTTAGAGGTTATATATATACCGAACGTATTTGATGAATCGGCTGTGGTGGGTGGGGTTTCTCTGCAGTGTGCTGTGCTGTTGTGTACTGGAATGCGTGTGCGTTTGCATCATTTCCATTCCTTGCTACGACTAACGAAGGAAGACAACGTAGACGACAACGTGAGAACTATTCACGGCTTGTCGTCACCGCAGGAAAATAACAAATGTGCCGTTCAGCTCATGATCGAGTGCTTCTCCAGTCCATGTTCTCCAAAATACGCGGATACAAAGTATTGCGCCAACCATCCACGTATGTGAATTTAATTCGCGCGTATACTGGTGAGCAACTGCGACGCCAGTACCAGGCATTTCGACGTGCCTCACGCTGCCGTGTAGGCGTTCTTTTCAAGTGCATTAGTTTAGAGTTTGGTTCAGTCCGCTGTGAGCTGTTGTCCTGCAATAGCAGCGGATCGTTAGCGTTTTGAAGCGCATGCATTCCAGCATTTGGAGACTGCTTATGCCGATAGCCGCGTCAAATGCATTGGCACGCATGTTTAAATGACTAATGTGTCCACTTGTTACGCGTGCACTGCTCGTATCCTGTGGCAGTGCTCGTTCTAAAAGCTTCGAAGACCATCTACACTCATGCGTGTGTTCAATTTATATATGCACAGGATGGACTTGCCGGCTAGTTGGTTGAGCATTTTAGAAGAAACAGCGCAACACAAGGACAACGCAAAAACATGCCACACCACGAAGCGCTGGTGTGGTTGATGCTTTTTTTCGTCCTTGTGTTTGCGCTGTTTCTTCTTCCACGATACACGCACACCACAGGTACGCGAAAGTTTAGGAGCATAAGTGGTTAACTCTGTTTTCCCCGTTTTCTCTCAGTGTCAATGGCACAGTGCGTTGCCCGGAATTGTGCACGCTTACCCCCATATGCAGAAATGCATCATAACTTGAAGCCCATGCTTGACTTGATCTAAACGACGCAAGTCGTGAATGCACCAAATGAAAGGCAGTGAGCGTCTTGGGGGACGTTCGCACCAGGCGTCGTTTATATCAAGTCAAGCATGAGCTTTGTATTAAGATACATTTCTGAATACGGGGCTAGACATCTGCTTCTTCCAGAAAATGTCGAAGAAACGCCCGCCAAAACCAGGCACATTCGTAAACTTAACTAGGCAATACGAAGCTCCATAGAAAAAAAGAAGAGTGGTATTAAAAGCTTTCAGTATTTTTCTTTACTCCAAAATAGTTGCGCTCTCGTGGCTTCACTGTACAGAGATAGTGCAGCGTTAGCTACAAAGCATGAATTTCCTAACTCCATGCCAAAATAAGCTTGTAAAATTATTTAGGCGCTAGAATCCAGGGTTTGTAGCGATCCTTGAAAATCCTTTATTTCTAAAATGCCATTTTCAAGGCATTGAAAACCCTCGAATTTTTAGAAGTACTGGAAAGTCCTTAAACTTGTACACTTGGCTAGACTTAGCAGACATTGCCAAGCGCTTTTTTTCCCTTCTGTGACACTCTTTCGCATGTCACAGAAAATTGTCTTTGGAGGTAATAGAAGGAAAGCGACATCCTTAAAGTTGAAATTACAAAGGAGCTGCAGATACCAGTTTTATGCACATGGAACCGGCGACAAATGTGCTTGGAGGAGCAGAAGCAGGAAGCTCAACAGTTGAGGCATTCGAAGAGAAGCCGTGAAGAGAAAATTGAGAGCGACAGACACAATAAAAAGAAATTAGAAATGACTATTGCTTATTTGATGGTGAAAAAAGCTGAGGCAACAGATGACATCACATACACTGTCAAACCAAACAGTATTCAAAAACTGCAAACGTTGCAGGTCCAAGTAGTTAATTGTGCTATTGCAGAAAAACTTTGAGCGCTTTCTTGAAATGCTTCCTTGTGTGCGTTTAGTGGTGGGCGGTGAAAGGCAAATTAGCAGTCTTTCAAATGTTTGAAATCATTGAAATGCGATTTGTTTTGTTTTCTTTTGTTTGCATTAAAGTTAACGGTGTTCTTGAACAAGTTATTGCCTGTCCAAACTACTACACACATTGCACGAGGTCCTTGAAGTTACTGTGTCGGGGCCTCGAAAGTCCTTGAAAACCATTGAATTTTTTTCTTCAATATTGCTACGAACCCAGTAGAACAATTGTCATGGAGTAAAAACCTTGGCTGAACAGGGAACGCAGAGCACAGGAAGACTAGAAATGCAGTAGTAGGCATGGAGGGCCCTGAAAAAAATGTGCCACATCCGCTCGTCTGCCTTATGTTTCTGCACCGACTGTCGCATTTTTAATAGAAGTGCACTTTCTGTTCTACTCCAATAAACGCAACATTACGAACTCCAGTGTGGGGCAGTCCTTCAGCCAGTGCAGAACTTTTTCTGTACATCCGAGTCAGCTCTGTCATTTTTTCCAGCATTGTAGTACAAGATTTGTTAAACTGGTTTAGCAGAATATGAGCAGTATACTCTTAAATTAGCTGTTTATTTGTATACACAAGTACAGGTCCTCAGTTTGGTTGCATGACAAATTGCCATACCTCAATAGATACAAGAAACAATTTTATTACAGTTCAATAAAATCCAAACAGTAATAATCACAACAATATAATGACATACATTTCTTTTGGTACGTATACAGCCCATGTCTTGGCAGTGTATAAATTCAACTATACACCGCAAGTACTGTGTCCTGACCACTATTATTCACATGTGTAAAACCATCACAGCAATTCAACAAATATCACAGTAATTAGTGACATACACTTTGTAACTGCTTTACATGAGCATAATGTATACAAATGGTCCCTGTGTACCTACACATGACTAGTGCCACCCGAGTACTATTACTCACAGGTGTAAAACCAACAAAGCAGTTCTTTAAAAAATATCACAGCGCTTAGTGACGTACATGCTGTAACTCCCATGTAGAAACTTGATACAAACACGTGAGGACACAGAAAGCTAGCAGTGGGCATACATGGGAATACCACCGCCTCAATACTAATTCACAAGTGTAAAACCAACCAAGCAGTTCTTTAAAGAATATCACAATGCTTAGTGACATACATTTTCTAACTAGCTTATATAAGCTTTATACAAACATGAGAACATACACAAAGCTAGCGATGCACCCGCATAGAAGTGCGGCCATCTGAACACGATTATTTGCAAGTGTAAGCTCAACAGAACAGTTCGTTATAGTGACGCACATTTTGTAACTGCCTTATACAAGCTTAGTGCAAGCACAAGAATACAGAAAAATATAAATTAAAAACTTGCTCTATGCATACACAAACAGATCAACACAAATGGTAAACACCGCTTTGAAGACAAATGTGACTGTGGCAAAGCGCAGTGCTGTGCCGGTTGAAATTGCCACCCACAAAAGTATTGAGCAATGCTTAAACCACAGGCAACAAAGTGCTGAAAGACTGCGTCTCTAACGTAACTATTTTAATTCAAATTTCTTGAATATAGGGCTCGCTTGCAGATAAGGCATCTGATCCAACTGACCTGATTTTACACCTGCTACATGCATACAATGCACTCAGATATAACTGGTAATAATAATTATAAAAGGCATTTAAAAACTTGATAGTATGATGAAGATGCATGACTAGAAAAGTTCTGTCCCCCTCGTACTTGTTAAAAAGGTGTAAGTACGACACATGTTCTTTTTTTCCTCAATTTTTGCATTAATGGACAGCCGGGAACCTCGAACCGACACAAAAAAAAAGATACTGCTATGTTAATAGTGTTATGAATAATTTTTTGTGAAAGCTTTTTTACAGACAAGTTGCAGTCTCGTTTCTGGAGGTTGAGCTGTACCTTGCAAAATAACTTGAAAAGTGGTCACATGGGAGCATGACACTATATCATAATGTTAGTTTCAGTTGACTCTCTTGCCCTACAAGTCGCTGCTCACTGTGGCCAGTGATGCAACAGCAGTGTCTGTGTGATTTTCATCACACTTCTGTCCTATGCCATTCTTACCAGAGTTGGCAGCACATAGATACCCAAATTTCGATAGTGTTGCTTTCTCAGGTGGTTTCTTTTGATTTGCTCAATATCAGTTGGCACTTCACCTGCATCAAACTTCTTTTTTACCTCTTCAACAACAACATCAACAACAATCTTATGACACCTGTGTTGTCCTTCTAGTTGCCTACAAAGACCAGTCAATCTAGCAACAACACTGACAGTCTCTACTATCTTGTAATGGGGGAGAGGTGTGTCCCACCATGTGTTCCACATTGTTGTCACTATGTGGGCTGGCTGGGAGGACAACAACTGTAGTATGTTTGCATTTGCATATATTAAAGTGATGCTTGTACTGTGTTATAACACCTAACTTAGTCTTGCACTTGCTGCACAATAACACTGGCTCACAGTCGTGGTGAAAAGCTTTTGTATGTTGAGCAAATGAGTTGTATCCACTACAAAAAAAGTCAGTGATAGCACACATGTTGCTCTACCAGGCCTGGTGGGGTTCCTTCTGACACTGCTGCTGATGCTGACGCGCTGCTGCTTGCCTCGTACACTGTTGCAGCTGCAGTAGACATGGCAGTCTCTGTATCTATTGCTGCCGTGTCATCTGTCATGGTAACTTCCAAGTGGTATCGGGCTCACTTCTGCAACAGAGATGTTGTTTGCCCCTTGAGGGCTCTCATGATCAGGGCCAATAATTTCGTAGGCATTGTCTCCTGCATCGAAGAACCAATAAGAACAGCACGAATTAATAAACATAGCTCTAAAAAGTACGGACATCAAGACTTAACCACAAGCTTTGCACATAAGTGACCGGGCTTAATGAATAATACTTGCAGGAGGAGTTACACAATTGTTTGTGTATATTACAGTAAAGCCTCATCAGAAGATATTTAAGAGGCACGGGAAACATGTCTCTCGAAACCAAAAATTTTGAGACACTGAGTAGCCAGACTAGATCACTTTATTATGCATCATCACTAAAGTATGTTTTAATACATCTGAAGGAATAAATGCTCAGGGTGGCTTAAAGGGCCCCTAGACCACTTCTCGACATTTTTTGAACATTTCAAGTAAACATGCGTATCGAAATCAGAATGCCGTCACGATCGACGAAGCCAAATGCCAGAGTGCGTAGCACTGCCGGAGCACCACAACATGAAGAATATGACCCCGTGCGCCTCTCTGGATCTATCCTGCACCCCCCAGTTTGTCCTGACGTCACCAGGCTGTCTCTGATGATGTCACCAGTTCCCGGTGCTGTCGATTGGTCGAACGAAAGTGTACGACTGCCGGCAAGGCCTGCAAGCAAATACACACACTCCTTCCTCGTCGCGTTGCGCGCGATGCCATTGTGGGCAGCCAATGGGGGCAAAGAACAAACGCCAACAGAAGGGTCTCCCTATGAGGCTCTTCAACACGAGTCACCATACAGTTCCGTTGTATTAGCGCCACCCCTCGCAGGACGACGGGCCAGCGCGGCAGCAACAGAGCTCATTGGTGTTGGCCTGTCCCGTAACATTTGGAGGTGTACTAGGCAAGGAAAAGACGATACTGTCCTTATGGCGTGTACCAGATGAAAGAGTGAAATGAGTGGGGACTACTTTTCGATAATCAAACACACGTAGCTCCACTATTACTGCACCGTTTCGAAAAATTCTCGTGGCTACCTGTTCATTGCCTTATTGTGTAGAACTGCAACACCGCAACTAAATTTCAACCTCGGTGGTTTAGGGGCCCTTTAAAGAAGACATTCACAGCTTTTTAGTGACTGTAGATTGTGTTAGCTTCCTTCCCAACTTCTGGAATTTAAACACTTCACTTCACTTCACTCGCAGTACCTTTGAGGTGCTCTTAGGCGCTCGTCAGCTTCAACTGCCGACACTTTCTGCCCTGCACTGTCCTCGTTGCCCTCCTTTTCTGGTTCATGCTAAAAGAGACATGCGCGATTGACTTGTGTAAGGATTGCGTGATCTTTACGCCCTTCGGAGCACACAAGGTGCAAAAAGTGAATGTGTCTGGGTTGTGTCCCTTTGAAGTAGTGAATACTTAAAAAGTCATCCTTAGTAACAAAGGTGTCTCTTGTATACAGTATTGTTAACGTGGCAAACATCGGAAAACCAACCAAACCATTTTCAGATGTCTCTTACAACCAAGTGCATCTTGTAATGAGATTCTGCTGTACTGAATATTTTTCAACTATGGATCATATGCATGTACATATAGTCACAAAGACATGTTGTGTGGAATGGCAAATCGGGAAACAGTTCGTACTCTTACTTTTTGTCCCTAACATAAGCCGCTGATAACAATATGATAAAAAAGCAGGCAATGAGGCTAGAATGGAACATAATCCTTCAGCTCTAAACAGTTTTTTGGGCCCACATCATTCCCTCATATGACATAAGGAAACAACTTGATAGCAGTAATGGCTGCATGTGATCTGAGTTGATTGAAACAAACTATACGTAAGGTTGTCTGGATGTAATTTTATCAGAGTGCTTTTTAGATGTCCTGCTGGTGATCCTGGCTGCGCGATGCTTCTCATGCTTTTTGGCACGATTCCTTTTTTTCCACTCCACTTTTTTTTTCAGATTTTCTCCCCTTTCCCTTCCCCCTTGTGTAAAATAGCACACTTGAAGTATCAAATCTGTTGAACTAACGTGTGTATCAAACCTGTTAACATGTGTGCTTCTCTGTGGTCTGTGTTGTATTTTTGCGCTGCACAATTCAATTCAAGATGAAAGATGGAACGTCCCTGCCTTTAGTTTGTGTGTGTGTGTGTCTCTCTCATGTTTTGAAATATATGTACATTCAGGAGTGCCTGCATGCCCTTCTCTCCTGCTCCAGTGACGAAAAGGAGAGCCTGTTTATGTACCATAGTAAAAAATTCAAAGGTTTTCGCTGTGCCCATTACATCCCTTATCATATGGATCTGTCACAATACAGAGTAGCAGTGGTCCATAATACTAGCCCATCCCAACATAATTATAAATTAACACATACCGACACGCTGCGAAACAGCTGTTGCAAAGCCGCTGGTGAAGGCAATTTCCGCAGCACTGCAGTGGTACAGCCGAGCTCCACCTGTATAGTGACAAATCCATATGAGTGTTAGCAACTCAGTAGTTGCTGATGGTTTCATAAGCTTTACACTACACAATAAAGTAATCTAGACAACTTTGTTGGAACAAATGCAAATAATTAGGACACCACTTAAACACTAACACGATTAATTGCCCCCAATCTCTCACTCACTAAGGGATAATACTACTGAAACATCGGTGGAGAGCTCAGATTAACACAGCCCATAAAGGACAAGCGTTCTTTGAGGAAAACAGCTATAACAGCGGTTAGTTTTCTTGATCATTTTATGTGGTAGCTTTGATTTAAATGTCATGCAGTACTATAAAATACGAAGTGCCGCATTTCTAGCAGCAGAGGGCGTCGTCAGGCTCATGGTACAACAGATTTTTGCACGTTTTGTCAGTGAGCCGACACATACAAAGAAAACCGAATTCACACATACATATACAGTGTCAAGTGCACTTCTCCTTCTGAAAACGCAGCCACCAGTTCCAATGTTGCTGAAAGGAAAGGTTATATAAAGTGCGAGACTGCATGGAACTGCCACTTATGACTGTATATGTATGGTCTGCTGATTGCAGAGGTAGTCACATGCTATTTCTAGTCTCTTTTAGAAGCATTACTAAAGAATAAATTAAAATCTATTCATAAGTCACGAATTTCATGCATCCACAGTTTGGCTAAATAACCTGCGAGAAAAAGACATGTTTACCTGGAATAGCAACCTTTTTTCCTGCTGCAAAACTTTCCTTCGAATTAATGAAATAACTTTACAGCGTCATAATGCGTTTCTCGCAACTACTTGCCGGCAGTGGTGAGTTAGTGTTTCTATCAGACTCATTGGGCGACAATACTGCCAAACACAAATGCTTCACGAACACGAGAACACGTCCCTCGCAGAGAATAGCAACCATATATGCCTCTGTGAGACATGATCGCACCTTTGTGGTCAAAATGTACATTAGAACGACATCACCATCTCAGTAAAAAAAAAAAGCCTCCGTACAAGGCAGCCGCCAACTGCATAATGTGAAATTGCAACTGATGTCCACTTACTGGTGGCCTGTGTTTGAGTCACTTTTGGCAGTTGACTGGGTGCTGAGAAATGCACGTGCTGGGTTGTCCCTGCAAGGCATACAGGGTTATGTCAAATGTTGAAAATATATATATGCCGGCATTTCATCAGTCGCAAAACAAACGAGTGAACTAATAAACAACTGTAATGTAAACAGAGTACACATCATAAGATAGGCTGTCAACTGTTAATGCATTACGCAAAAAACCTAATGCATAGGAAAGACTATATGTATACACACGAAGCTGACACACAATTTAATTCGCTCTAGGTTTTTCCGTGCAGTATATTCAAATTATTATGTCTCGTGGTTAGAGCAAAATTAGTGTAAATTACGAACTAAATTATCTACCCTGGAAACTTTTCTTCAATATGCACCTGTGCGCGCTTCGAACGAGTAGCGTTGTAAAATTTACGTACATGGCATTTAACATAGTTGCTGAACACTGATTTCCTTTGCCCTGTGTCGTGTACAGTGAGCTACATATATCTGCCCCACCCCCCCTTTTTTGTACTAGCCATACTGCGCGCCACTGCACCTATACGCACGTCAATAAACCTCACGACACAGAAATAAAAAAAGCGCCAATCACCCATGCCTGCATGTTGTAGTGGGCCTAACCTAACCAAGCATGGGCTGTTGCTTTTTATAGTAAACAAAGGCACCGTGCTCATTGCAAGTATGTATCATGTCGCTAAGCAAATATGCAATTTCATTGTACCACTATTTTTTTATCACATGGATATATCTGTTGAGAGGCAAGACAAAAAGCAGTCACTTCTCAGAACTAATCAGCTTTCTTAAAACACATTTTTAACTTTTCAATGACACTTGCTGCTATGTGTTTGTCTCCAGAGAGCATACTTGATTTGACTTTCCAATCAGAGACATTACATAAATATACCATGTTAAGATGACTGCCTGGAGCACGTGAGAATTTTCATCTTCGTGTAACATACTGTATCTTGATTTTGTTGACATTTGGTCAAATGGTACACCCAATATACCCACATACTAGTTTTCTTGTCCAAATAACATGCCAATGTAGTTTGATTTTTTGGCATTGGCTCCTCTGCACTACGTGAAGTCGCGCTGCACTGGCTCTTTCACATCCTCGTGTCCTTGCAGCTGCCTTCTTGCGTTATATAAAGCGGGTGCCTGAAAAATATCGTATGCAAAAGTCAACACAAGGGCATGGTGCAAAACAACATCAAGACAGTCAAGGCCATGGCAATAAAAAAGTCTTAGCTCTTAGTCTTCCTAGTGAAATGCATGCAAAACATCCAAATGACTGCAACAGTCAACTGCTAAACTAACTTCAATTTTTAGATTTAAGCAAAAAAACAAATAAACCACAGTTCATCCTTGTTTTTCATGAATGTTAGAATACTCCTGCTAATGAATAGAATATTGGTCATTTTCAGACGTCATAGGTCTGTCATGAGTCTGGTGTATCGCAAACACCACTTGTGACACATCCTAAGCACCTGCCCAGTGTGCCCCCCCCCCCCCCCCCCCCGCACCATCCCTGGTTGTGCCACTGCTGAAGCCATAATTTGAGGATTATAGCTGCAAACACGATGCTCAGTAGGGATGAAAATATTGTCCTTCAGCTCAATGGATATATGGATGTGCCTATAAAAAAAGGGCAACAAGGCTTGTTATGGCAAGCTTACCCACATTTCAATACTAACAAGTTCACTGCGGCCTGCATCTAAGCTTACTAAAAGGCATGAACTTATTTTCATGCATGAGGTGCGCAGTGGAGTTCATTTTTGACAGACCCGACTACTGCTGCAGTTTGAAATCTAGCATTTTACATTCTTGTAGGCATGTAAAAGTTGCAGTTAAACCGCAGTTATTAGTTTATTACGCCAACCTATTGTTCTGTGTACGACAGACTGGTAACACGGAATCAAAGCAACATTTTATTTTGATATTTTATTTCTCTACTAAAAATATTCAAGCGATAAACACATCTTGATCTGCCATGCTATAGCAAAATGCACACATTACGCTTGTAACCCCCAGAGGAAGGCTGATTTAGCTGTTCATATGACATAACTCTGACACGCCAACTCATATTAGCAAATGCACAGGCATGTCCAAAACAATAAGCGTATGCAAAGCGCCCCTGCAATTGTAATTCCACACAGCAGCCGTTATATTCGATGCCGATGCGTAACTAGGTGCTCGACAATTCACCGAGTTCGTAGACATAAGCATCCTTTCAGTTTCGCACCGTGCACGAAAACCGCAACAGGAGACAAAACCAGACCTATAATCACACCATTTCAACATGAGCAAAAACAGTTCGGTCTTAGGGATAAACACTGTGAGAGCGATTTAGTGCGCGACGGCGACGAGCGACGGCTTCGAGCGACAAAACGGGCCGTCGCTTGAACAGATGGCTCGGTTCTGGAAATCTAGAAATCGTCGCTCGTCGCCCAGAAGTGCTATGAGCGACTAGCCAATAGCGCGAAGCCGGAACTGGATGTACATACATCGCTCAAATACTACCGATTGTCGCGCGGAACGAGCAAATGATTCAATTTTTATACGTGCAAGGATGAGAACGTACTGCAAGACCACCGGAAATATTTTATGCTACTTTTTATAGTAAAATACATCAACGTAAATTGCTAAAGCACGCGTCACGCGTGACTGCAGCCCTCATGCCGGCAGCACCGGGGAGGCGTCGCTCAAAATCGTCGCTCGCACGGAGTACGACTTGTAGGCGACGAGCGAACGCGACAGCCATCTCCGTCGCGTCGCTTGTAGCTGCCGCGCGCAAGATCGCTTATATGGGGTTTATACTTTTTTTCAGCATAAAACATGGATTCCTCATGCGTTTTCAGTAAGTTCAAGATAACGCGCACAACTGACCTCTTGCAGCATGCAGCTGAATGCCTGCGGCAAAGTTTCTAACTAGTACTGGTGCTGCACGTAACTTCAGTGGTCGCAGATTCCCCCTGCGCGAGACACCGTCAAGCGCGCGGTTTATTTATTAAAAAAAGCATGCTGCCAGCAAAATGACGCCTTCTGTTATGTGATTCCTTAGTTCAACAGCGTTCCGTACACAGTAGACTGCCAAACTGAATAAATTCAAACACACAAAACGCACGCTAATCACGCTCCGCATAGGCTCGGAATCACGGGCTGGTGAACTAACCATTTTAAGCGTCCTCTCGCCTGGCGTCTTATTGAACATACCATAGTTCTGGCAGCGTTTGCGATATTTAAAGCTCTTACGGACAACGGCAAAGTGATAAAATCACATGCAGTTATCGCAACGACTGGCTTTTTCGATTGACATCGAGAGACAGCGCGTACGCCTAGTCCTTTGTCAATCGCGTCGGCTAAGCGCAGCGACGACTTCCTGGCGATAGCATGACATATACGGAGAATGTGCACCTAAGTTAGAATTCACTTACCGTGGAGGATTTGTTGTTATATCCAAGGCATGACGAACGACTGTCGTGTTTTCGTGGCGGCGCGAGATGGCTGACACACGATCTCCCTCGGCTGGCCTTTGCTCGCTGGACAGATCTTCTTTCTCCAGTGCTGTGTTGTTCCGCGATCGTGAGCGCGCGCGCGCGCGGTGGAGCCACTCCGAGTGAAAAAGTAGAGCGCTCGCTACGCGTTCCTTTGAACTGCGGCGGCCTGTTCTCTTAGAAGCAAAACGATGTGTTCTTTGCTCCGCGTGCATGAATGATACATTGCCATGTTCGGGGCCAGCCACCTACAGTTGAAGCAGAAGATTACGCTACGTTTTGTTTTCTATTGCCGCAAGAGTCTCTTTTCTATTGTCGCAAGAGTCTTTTTACTCTCTCTCTCTGAAGGGGAGAGTGAAAAGCACATTTCACTCTCTCCTTGGTGACAGAGTGAACAATGCATTTCACTCTCCTCGACATTTTGCGAGAGTAAAACGACGCTTTGAAGAGTGAACCGGCAGCTTCACTCCTGCGATACCCTCCCTAGTTTTTAGAGTGTACTGACGCTTCTGTTTGCAATGAGAAGGCAGGAGTGGGGATCTTCTCTGAATCTCTTCAATGGTCCTACTCCCTTCGCCTTCCCGACTTCACACCTATATTTCAGGCAGAACTATTAGCGATTATATTAGCATTACGAAAACTCCCCCAAAAAGACCCATTAGCTGTTATCATGACCGACTCGCTATCTGTATGCACCGCACTAACTGCATCATTAAATTCAGCAATTCAAAGAACATTTCGTTCCATGATACCTCCGTACTTACGAAAAGTATGTTTGCTTTGGGTACCGGGACATCGTGGGTTGCACTTGAATGAAATGGCAGATTCACTCGCACGAGCATCCCTTAACGGCCCTATCATACCTGTTTTGCCGACATCAGCTTATGTCACCGCGGCAAGGTACAGAAATTTCGCTATATCTCAAAATTCTGCAATATCCATGCTAACACCGTGTTCTGAATTCCACCATCTTGGCTTCCCATGGAATATTAATTGGTGTCCTTCAAGGCAATTGGAAGTATCTTTTACAAAATTGAGATGCCGTATACCTCCTCTAAATTTTTACTTACACAGGTCTGGTCTCGCGACGTCCCCTCTATGTTCTTATTGCAGTGCACCTGAAACTATCGAACATTATTTTCTCTCATGCCGCCGCTTTCTAAGACAAAGAAGAATATTAGAATACTCATTTACCAAACTTGGCCTATCACTAACCTCGACAAACATTCTTTCTTTTGGGGCAACTTCACTGGGAACCAGCCACAGGGATGCTTTTCTTGCTGTTTACAATTTTATTAGAGAGACAAAAAGAGTACCTTGCTGATTTTCTACAATTATCCATAGTTTCTATTACTTAATTCCTTTACGTTAAATTATTTTAGCAAAATTCTTACCAATACTTTCATTGCACGTCTAAATTACAGTTCTATCGTCCCACGCTCCACTATTCAAATCTAGTTTCTCTATACTTCTAACCTTACGGAAAACCGCCTGCTTCTTGGCCAATCCCCCATAGTGGGTACGTGCCACTGTCTGGGACACAAGACAAGACAAGAACATTTAAAGAAACAGTAAAGCGAGATATTGACATAGCCTGAATTATATGACAGCTCTTTTGGGATAACATATACAGCTCACGCCGATACCACATCTTCAGCGGCTTTCTTGATGACCAACGCTCGAATTCTACGGCAGACATCTGTTATCCTTGTCTTTATCTAATCTGACTTGCGTATCGAACATGTAAGCACGATTCACATAACCCAGAAGAAAGAAACCGAAGGGAGAGAGGTCAGGTGACCTAGCCGGCCAATTTACATGCTCATGCCTTCCAATCTATTGCGCATGAAAAGCCAGTTTCGTGCCCGCGGCCGCTCCTGTGTGCTGGTGCTCCATCTTGCTGATACCACAGAAGTGAAAGACGTGACAGCGGGACTTCGTTGAGAAACTCCTCCATCACTCCTTCAAGGGTTTCGTCCACGTAACGCTGTCCACTCAATGTTTGATCGAAGAAGGTGAGACTGATTATAGCACCGGCGTAAATTCCGCACCCCACATTGAACGACCACTGGTACTGGTGCCGATCGCGCTTTATCGAGTCTGCATGTAGTCACTCCAATAGTGTGCATTATGCAAATTTACTTGCGCGTTTCTGTGAAAATTGGCTTCATCTCTGCACATGGTGTTGCTAACAAAGTCCGGTGACTCATTGGATTTTGTGAGGACCCAGTTCGAGAAACCTAGACGATTATACAGGTCCCTATCTTTCAAGCATTAGTGCTGGTTAAGGTGGTACGGGTGAAAGGCCGTCGTTTAGAATCCTCCAAACTGATGACTTGGAAATTGGCACTTGGGCGGCCATGTCCCGCATGTTAGCATGAGGGCTTGAGGCCGTAAATGCTAGAGCATCTGTGCTTAGGCTAGGACCCAAAGATGGAGTCCCACGCCGTTGTTTCTTGAAGCCGCCGGTTTCTCTCAGGTCCGCATCATTTCTGAAGATAGTCGACGCGTTTGGTCTACCTCCACACTTCCATGACTGATACATATTTGCGGCCTTCCTCTTGTTGTCATTTGCAGCTCCCAAGGCATTTTTGCCTTCTGCTCATTAGAGAAAGACATGGCAACTGGGACGGAACAAAACACACCTTTAAACATTTGCACTGACGTTGTCAATTCCCTTTTGGGGTGGTAGGTTTTGTGGCACAAAAAAAAAAGAACCATCCGTGCACTTTAACTACGCTAAGACAACAGCTATCACAGCTTCTTTCCAACTAACACCAAACGCGACGTGCTGTTTCGGACGAGGCGCGGCAGATAAGGCACTAGCTCGATCACGATGTTTTTTCTTCATTTCTTTTATTTCGTTCTGGCTAACTCAGAGGGAGCTTGTTCGAGGGTGCTGCTTTCTGATGCAGGTGGGAGCGCAGTCACGTGGTGTTTTTCATATTTGGCGGGGTTTATTTATTGTCGGAAAAAATTTGTACGTAATTAGTACACCGCTGAAAATATCACACTTAGATGTCCCTTGGCTGTGCCTACAAATGCCTCACTGGCACTTTGATAATTAGGATATGACGTCTTCAGTTAGAAGATTAATTACAATTACCTAAATAAATCTCAGTGATGAAAAAATTACTGGCAGCTACTCTACTGTACCGCAAACAATATGCGCTTGGTTTTCTTCGTGTAACGCAATTGCTCTTTTTCTTTAATTAAGTGCATGATAATTAGCTGGGACACCCTGTATATATATATTACCTCTGCGTGCAAGTGACGATGTTGCCCTTCCTAATGAATATTGTAAATTATGAGAGGAGTTTTTTTTTTCGTGAGTCGTTAGCATTGCTTAATGGAAAGAGAAGCAATACTGAGCCACAGATCATTCACGCGCATTTTAAACGCCGTTGATAAAAGACTCTGCCGAAGAGGTCACTGAAGTAAGTCTGCAGGTCTTTTTTCAGGGTCAAGAAAGCACGCAAAGCGATTTGAAGCGAGGTGAACATACAGCAACATATTCATTCTCTAAGCATAGGCTATCCATACCTTTAGAAACAATATTTAATTGGCTAGTTCCCTTCTCTTTCAAAAAATATAATAAATTTTGTCCTGTGTGTATATTATGCACTGTGTATGTGCATGCTGTTTACAGTGGAAATTTAAAACAATGCTTGTTGAAGAAGTGAGAAAATAGGGATGAGGCAGCCGCTGTGAGTGTTTCTAATGCGCGTTTCCCCCTATTATCAGGATTTGCAGAAATCAAGCGAAAGTAAGAATTAATCAAGCGAAAGTAAGAATTAATCAAGCGAATAAGAATTAAGAATAAGAATGCAGAAATCAAGCGAATAAGAATTAATTAAGTAAGGCTGTGCAACACGTTCGCGCCAACAATGATGAAACAGTAATTATCCACAATAAAATTTGAAGTGAAAAGAAACCTTAAATGACATGGGTGACAAAATTGTGGTAATGACATTTTAGGAGTTTGGGGAGGAGGGGGGAGGAAGGCTCTGCTCCCTCCAGAAAACTCCGGAGGGGGCTCGGGGTTCGGAGCCCCCCGTAGTCGGCGCCTATAGGACACCCTGTATATATTTATGACCTCTGCATGCAAGTGACAATGTTTCCTTCCCTAATAAATGTTGTAAATTATTAGAAGTGTTTTTCTCGATGAGTCTTTAGCTTTGCTTACTAGAAAGAGAGGCGATACTGAGACACATATCATTCACTTGTATTTCACACGCCGTTGATAAAAGACTCTGCCGAAGGGGTCACTAAAGTCAAGTTCTTCTTTTTTTTTCGGGGTCGAAAAAGCACGCAAAGCTTTTTGAAGCAAGGTGAACATACAGCAACATATATTCATTCTCTTGACATAAGCTATACATACCTTTAGAAATAATTGTTAATGTGTTGCCTCCTTCTCTTCAAAAATATAATAAACTTTCTCCTGTGTATATATTTTGATATACTGTGTATGTGCATGGTGTTTCCAGTAGAAATTTAAAACAATGTTGATCTGAGAAACTACGGATGAATTTCGGAAAGAAAGCAAAGTATGAATTAAAATCCGTGCACGTCCGCGCCAACAATGATGCAGTAAGCTATTAAGCACAGTAAAATTTTAAGTTAAACGGTCGAGGCAAGTCAAAAGAAACCTCAAATGATCTCGGTGACGAAACTCTGGCAATGGCACGATAGCGGGAGGGGGGTAGGGGGAGGCTTCGGCATCGCTGGCGGGGGCGGGGAGCGGCGCTCAGAGGGGGCTCGGGCCCCGGAGCCCCCCCGTAGTCGGGGCCTATGGCGCCAACTACGTTTTGTGGTGCTTCTGCAGCATTGCAGAACGATCTCGGCAGTTAAATAGAGCAATGAGTGCGAAAACTACGGGTAATAATATAGGGCCATCTTGAATAACAGCTGTTCGAGTTTCTTCGCCACTGGTCTACGCGGTACTTAACCGTCTCCTGCAGCCAGAATGATGTCCAAATTCTGTTTGCCTGAGTAGAGACATTATACTTGTGTGGACCCCGGGTGTCATTCATGAATTCGAGGCTGACGGATATATGTAGATTTCTTTTATCGCCTGCAGCAGATACCATGTTACCACTACTTAAGTCGCATTACGCTCAAAGAGGCAGGAACTACTTTCACTACAAGTTGCAACGCCCAAAGAGCTACCTGTTCCGATTCCTCTAAAACGAATAAAAACATCAATGCACAAGTTTCGACGCTAAATTTAAGAAGTCAATGCCCAAGCCGTTCCCCCTGAGTAAAATTCCTAAGTATAACACCATCCTAGAGAGGTTCCTTCCACATAAGCATTCATTGTCAACGTCATTGTATTATCTTCCTGTAAATTAAGGTGTTTGATGCGTACTGCGTGAAAATAATGTACGCATCAACCGACCTGGTGAACACACTATTGGGGTGAATAAGGTTGCGAAAACTCTTCCTCTCGGTATTCGCCCTAGATAAACTTGCCACGAGCACAGACTGGCTTCAACTCCACGATAACCTATGCTCTAATAATGTTGTAGTATTGCCTTTGTCGTGGTTTAATTGCGCACTGCGTATTGCAGTGCTATAGCAGTGGTCTTGACTGTCGAGCACGTGACTCAGCGGGAATGGCGGAAGTACGCGATATGCGCGACAGGCACTTTTATTAGGGCCCCTGTCACGTAGTTCTGTTATACGCAAGGGCAGCTTGGAAAAAAGAAAACAATCGACTTTACGAGCCAAAACCACGATCCATTTAGGAAGGATGGCGTAGTTGGGGACTCCGAATGAATTTCGAGCACCTGGGGTTCTTTACCGTGGACCTAAATTTAAGCTCGCGGGCCAGTACTTAACAAGTGCTGCTCAGCTCGTGCTCAGCAGCGCTACACCATAGTAACTAGGCTACCGCGGCGGCTGCCAAGAAAGCTTTGCTTTAGAAGGAAGCAAATTCACTCAATTATAAGGCTCGGTCCAAACGGGCTTTCTTCTTTTCCCGTAGTGGTGGTGACTGGGGGCTAAGGTCGCAAGATATAAAAAATAAAGTTAGGCTAGGTTAGCCTGGCGGACTTCGCCGGCAAGAAAGTTGTTTTCCTTCCTTTGGCAAACGCTATCAAGCCACGCGCGGTCACGCGCAGCTGACGCAACGCGTCGAAATGCGACACTACAGAGATAAGCGACACTACACATAGATAAACGAAGCAGGCCGGAACGCTGCGCGCAACATTTCTCGTGCGGAGACTCGCGCGCAAACCCTTGAGGTGTAGCCCGCCGCCATTTTGCAAAGCCTTACACTTCAGAAGATCCTGTCATTAGGTACAATATATCCTCGACTACAGAACTGAGTGCATACGCACAACTGAACACGAGCACACGAAGGCGCCAGGTGTTTTTTTATTGTCACCGCATGCGTGCGTGTGTGTGTGCGGCTGAGTGAGTGTGTGTCGCTGCATCTCCTTTTTTTTTTTTTTGCTAAGCTAAGCGCATAATTACAAATCTCTTACGAATCAGCAATATATATATATATATATAAATTTATATATATATATATATATATATATATATATATATATATATATATATATATATATATATATATATATATCAGAGGTATCAGACGATAAAGCGGTCCTGACCTAAAATCGGCGCTTCTACTGACGCCCCACGGTCTCTCTCTTTTTCTTCAATTTATTCATTCATCGCTTGCAGCAACGGCACTGGCACGAACTCCACCGGTAATAGCAGAAAAAGGCTCCGAAATTTATTTGCACATTTACATAACCGATTACACGGACGTTTTCGTGCACTATGTTGTATGTCTTGAGCATTTGGTTTCGTGTTTTATGAAACTTCCGCCGCCCCGATAGCGAGAAATAAACTATTTTTACACGCCGACTGAAAAACAATCACCACCGCTGTTCACGCGCCCACGTACCACGTTCTTAACCATTCGTAAGCGGCCGCCTAAGCAACGCTTTGACCTCACTTCGTAATTTAATTTTGCAGCGCTTACACTGCATTTGCACACCTGTTGCCACCACGTAGGGGCACTGTGAGCCGACGGGCTGACGCAACTTGCACGCATTGTTGGTGCTATCGGCATTCGCTGCAAATAGACACGATGTGACTCATCTCAGCCGCGCCGACGGCTTTCTGCACTTTCTCCCTCCCTTTCTCTCTCTCTCTCTGTCGCGGTTTCGTTCCGACGCGATCAAACCTACGTACACAAGCAGCCCGAGCTGCGCTTCCAGCCACGCCCGCCACATGTTTTTCCCGCCAAAAACGCTCCTAGCCACATCGCACGCAGTGATTGGTTCTTCGTTACAGACGCGGCGCCGTCACGTGCAGCCGTTTAATCCCTGCGATTTGTCCCCGCCGCACGTCCTAGTTGCGTCAGCTTCGGTGTGCGGTGTGCAGCAGGCGCGTCTACGGTGCGCGGCATACAGCTAGTAGATCATTTGCGCGCGCGTTCGTCATGTCGCGACTGGAGCCCGTGAACATGAAGCAAAGTGGATCTCCTCGTGCCGACAGCGAATGGGGTATGTGAGGTTGTGCAAGTCGAAGTTTTATAACGATACTGTGCCGCACTGCCACGTGAATTTTTTGCTCGCCCTTAGAGCTTGTTTTTTTCGAGGGGCTGAAGAAACATTTGCAATTACCTGCACTGAGAAATAACTTCAAATGTGAGGTTAAAAATTCTATAATTATTTGTGCCATGTGTGTGAAAATTGAATAAATTTAATTGCACTTGAAGATATTTCTTATAAAAAGTTAGAACATGCTTAATTCTTTTCACATCGTTTGCCATACCTGTAGGCTAAGTTTGTCGGCTCTTTACAAAAACTGATATGGGCGTCCGGCGCAAAAGGAAGGCCTCTGTATCGGCACATTTTCACACTGTGCAAGCTCAGCTGGCTAACTTCACATGTTGTGGCAGCCATTAAAACAGCCAGTGTTGGAGGTGACTGAAATTTTCATGCATAAAATGAATGTACCCGTGGGATATGTTTCTTGGAGTGTGCAACCTCATCCAAAGCTCCGTGTGCAGAGTGCTGCTTTGTGAGTCGGAGATTGTCACGAATTAACGTGGTTGTGACGTCATGTCGGGTCGTCAGAACAACCCCCACGATCAACATTCTCATCATCGGTGGGGCTCTCAGAACAAATTATATGCATAATGGTCAATGCCACCATCACCATCAGTTTCGTCACATTTTGTAGACTGTGCTATCTCCAGGATGGGCCCTGGATAGAGGCTAGAAGCAGAGGTTAGAAATAGACCTACCCGATAGGGAAAAGAGGTGTCAACTCGCCAAGGAATGGTGTCTTCTAAACATCAGTCCACTTTAGCGTGTCATCCAGCTTTGAACTCATTGACTGCCGACCGCAGCAGGTTGTGAAGCAGGCAGCACTGTCATTTCGTGAACTACTTCTTTGCGATGCACACAGGATCGTCCTCATTCGCTACACTATTGCCTGTTGCGCACATGGCATACAAAATATGCGCATAGACTCCACCGCCTTGAGAGCAGATGTAGGACGGAAGGTTAATAAAAATTACAATCAGTTAGTCTAATGCGCCACGACTGCTGTGAACTTGATGTCGAGTATGGCACAAAGTATTGCAACCATTCTTCATCTGTTCCAGATTTTACTGTGGGTCATGGCTGACGTAAGTTCAATGACACGATTAGACGGAAGTGGGCTGGAGTCCTAGTAACAAAGCACTTTTGTTAAAAAAAATGCTAGTCAAATATCTGTGTCATCAGTCACAGTACAACCGGTCAGAAATAATGTGCGGCATTTCTTTGCCTAAGCAATAACATGCGTTATTGTGTTCCTGCTGTCATGCAGTTGAGTTCCCGCTCGAGGACACTGGATCCAGACCATCACAAGATTGGTCTCCCTCCCAAGTACAAAACAAAGTACGTAGAACCTTCTTATCCTCCACGTCGATATTGAGCATAAAGAACAAACTCTAAACGTCCCATTTTTAAGTATAGTAATATGAATTGATGAAATCAGTTTACTTATCGGTTGACTGTTTAATTAAAACGTCATAATTAAACGTTATCGAAATAAAAATTACCGCCCATTATAAAAAGCCATTTTCAAATCTTGCGGGGCAAGAACAGATGCTACTAAAGACTGCCTCAATTCGATTGCTAGCTGGCTATATGTTGGCAAGAAAGACTTTCACACACACACACACAAAAAAAAAACATGCAAATACCGTTGAAAAGAAGCGGAGACTAAGATAGTTACAAGTTTCCAGCTGGTGGTTTATTCAGCGCACACATAGAACGAGGAGTATCAATTAAAAAAAGCTCACCTGTGAATTAAAGGGACTTGCATAAATTTCTAAAATGTCCTCTATGCTGCATTCTTTGTTTTGTCGTCATATAGGTTGCACTTAAACATTTTCCTTCTATTTAAAGCTTTTTAGAAACCTGTCTTTTGTACAGTGGCAGCATATACGAATATAAAATGAGCTAATCAACTGGGGCAGAAACTAGAGACCGACTTCAGTGGCTATTGGCTAACGCGTCAACATTAAATTGTTGGGGGTCACGTTACTGGACTAGTCTTCATCATAATCGTGTTCATTATCATATATATCTCCCCTACAGGACAAAAACCTCTCCCAGTGGTCTTAAATTATTCATGTGCTGAGTTCGCTGACCCCCATCTTGCACGTGCAAGTTTCCTAATTTCATCAAACGACTTAGTTCACTGCTGTCCGCGACTACGCTTCCTCTCTCGTAGGCACCCATTCTCTAATTTTAAAAGACGACAGCGTTTTGACCAACGGACCTACACATCATGCCCAACTCTATTGCTTGTTCCCAATGTCAACAAGAATATCGGCTACCGCCATTTGCTCGCTAATCCACAACACTGTCTTCCTGTCTCCTAACGTTACGCCTTTCATTTCTCGTTCCATCGATTTATGGTGCTCGCTAAAGTACAAACTATAACGTATCGTCACAGTCGCAAGGAAATGAAGAAAGGAAGTGCACGTGACTTTATGCCTACTTTTTTTTTTCTCTCTGACTGTGTTGTTGCACTATATTATGTCCCTTACTTCATGGCTCTTGGTAAACGTGACCGATAAAAAGTATGGCCTCCTTACAAGTCGGCTCGCCACGGTGGATGCAAACACCAGAGCACATCTCCCTGCGCTTTGCGATTCTCATGTATTCATCATCTACCGGTGGTGTCAGTCAGATATTCCTGCAAACGTCTCGAGCTTTTAAATTATCTTTGGAAACGTTGCCTAATATTATTACATTTATTACTATTTTAGCACATATAGTAAATAGACTATTTATAGATGGCATCTTTCCTAATCGCCTCAAGACAGGTAAAATAATCCCAGCATTTAAAAAAAGGTGACCATACGTGCACGAGTAATTATTGTCCTATCTGCATTTTGTCTTTCTTTAGTAAGGTCATCGAAAAACTTATACATAATCTCTTAACTAAATACTTATCCAAATTTAATCTTTTAACTCCTGATCAATTTGGTTTTCGTGACAATTTTTCAACTGAATTAGCGCTTATTACTTTTACTGAGAGGGTTAAATTAGCCATCGATCAAGGCCTCTTAGTTGGTGCTCTCTTTATTGATTTCACCAAGGCATTTGATACAATTAACCATCGTATTCTTTTAAGTAAACTTGAGTCATATGGCATTTCTGGGCCGCCTTTACAAATAATTCGCAACTACCTAATTGACCGACAATATATAGTCAAATTTAATGGTGTCTTGTCCTCATCAAAAACTGTAAATACAGGTGTCCCTCAGGGATCAATACTTGGGCCACTTTTATTTCTCATATTCATTAATGACTTGCCAGAAATATTAACACATGCGCACTGCCTTCTTTACGCTGATGACACCACTATTTTCGCATCTGATAAAAATTTATTTGCATTGCAGGATAAACTTAACGCTGACCTAACGAATGTTCATTCATGGTGTGTAAAAAACAAGCTAACCATTAACCTATCTAAGACAACATTTATGGTATTCCATTCTTCAAAAACTTTGCACATTGACTCTATTGTAGTGTCTCTAAATAATAATGTATTTGCAAGGTCCACATTTACTAAATTTCTTGGTGTAGTACTAGATGAGAACCTAAAGTTCCAGTGCCATATTCAATCACTTGTTCAAAAAATCTCATTTGGTATTCACATCATAATAAAAACTCGCTCTTTTTTTCAGCAAACCATTCTCATGTCTTTATATTACGCGTATATACACAGTCATCTCTCATACTGCCTGTCATCTTGGGGTAATACATATACCACACATCTTCATCAGTTAGAAGTTTTGCAAAAGCAGGCATTACGATTAATTGCATTCCAATCGCATACATCTCCCTCTGCTCCAATATTCCGTTCCCTAAATGTTTCACCTTTACGCATGTTATTCAATCATAAGCTGTCGCTACTTATGTTTAGTCTTATAAATACAGAGTTTAATATTCCAGGTTTTAGTCGCTCTAGCCTCATCAATTATAACAACACAAGATTTTCAGCACAACTCAATCTTCTTCTTCCAAAAGCAAGAACTAACTATGGGAAATTTACCGTCGCGTTTTCAGGCATTTCTGTTTGGAATTCTATACCATCTGACATGAAGACATCTACATTATTATCATTCAAGCGTAGAACGAAGGAGCATTTCATGCACACTTTATCTGACGCGTAGCATAATTTAACAAACCTAGAATTAATTAGATGTTGTTCACTTTACCATTACGCAATGTACTTTTCAAATACCGAGTTACTAAATTTTGCCTTAATTGATACTTTTCGTTGTTAGCGTTACGTGCCATTTATCCTCGTTTGAATTGTTGCATGTTATTTTTAAGATTTCTTCAATTATTTTCCTTATTTTTAACTCTGTGAATATACTTGTGATATTGTTAACAGATTTTTTTCTCTCTTATCGTTTATTTCCGATGTAGAAATTGTATAATATATGACATGACTCACTGTTTGCCATGATCCTACTATCCCCTTTTCATGTTTTGTTAGGAGGTCCCCCCGATAGTTGTTACTTCGGGACCTCCGAATGTGTACTTATACCCATCTTGTATTTGATTTTGTCAAAAATAAATATTGATTGATTGATTATTATTGCACCTGCTGTTCTTTTATTTTATCGAATGGCAATATGCACCGCTTTGTTTGGACCATAAATACACGTCTTCAGAGGTCGAAAACAAATTTTGTGTCAACATTCCTTATGTCAAAAAGCAAAAAAATGAAAATAAAAATTTTAGCGAGAGTCCTGTGCGACTGTCAAAGAATACTCTTCCATGCCTAATTTTCCGGGACGTGTTGGCATCATCCCCGACTTTGCTTAGTATTTATCGTCAGTTTGAAAGCAACCGAATGCGGAATTTTATGCCGTCAAATAAAAAATACGGTAGCTTAATATAGCGATTATTGAATGACCAGATTTCGCCCGGCAACATTTGAGGCCCGCAGAGGCGTCACCATCTAATGAAAGGTTCCACAAATACAATACATCATTACTTCTAATAAAAGCTACAAATTTCGCTGCTATTGCAATGTCAAATATATATGCTAGCACTGATAATAAGCACCTAGACCTTTTTGCGTGTGTCTGTAGGTGTTATTCTGCTTCTTCTCACAGCAGGTGGATGAACCTGTTCAATCCCTGGTGCCGTCAATAAGCGTATACAATGAGAACGTCCACTACCATATCTTCACAAACTGTACCATAGAAGAGCGTCACAGTCGGTCTCCCTACCGCACTGCACGTGATCGCAGCCCCATCAACGAGCGTCGAGCAGGAAATTCCAGGCGTCGGACTGAGGTGCGTCGTCGAGCCGGATCGTGTTGTAGTTACTGCAGCACGTCGTCTGCGCACCGTCTGCACACACCCTTTCTTGCAGTCAGCGTGCCTTGCTGCTTTTATTGAGCCAGCAAAACGTTAATTACTCGGCACGTCGCAATGAAATGCGTTGAGGAATGTAACTAAAGTAGCTGGACCTGTTGTGCGGAAGAATAGTTTGCTTAATCAATTGGCAAAAAAAAAACCTACGGTATTTTCTGGTCTACTTGTGTAGGCTTAGATTATAAACTACTTTTATGGGTAGTGATCCACGTGCACTGCGTTACCCTGCAAGGTAGAATTTTGCTTGAAATTTATTGGCATCACCAAGACCCCTGGTCGATTATTACACTGGGTATCATTAAAGTTTATTATGTGATTTCACTATGTATTTTAGCACAGTAAGAACCTGGAAGTGCACTTCGACCTCTTTCTTATATTTTCAGACGTGCCTACTTTATTACGAAATTAAACCTCGTAAACATACTCTGCAGCTTCATATTTATTTACTTATACCTCACAGACTCCAAAGGGCGTTGTGTGAGGGAGGCATGACAGTAGAAATACAGTACAGAAATAATAAACCATGGTTAGGGAATCGCTATATTCAGTATGGCAGAAGTCTAAATTTCTAGGCCCTGTTATATTCTGAGGAGTCGGCGTTATGTAAAAATCGAAGGCGAGCTAGAGGATTCATACGAGTATATGAAACGTTGCACTACGCAAAACATATTATTTGAAAGCATCTGTTCGTAGGAGAGAACAATGGAAACTTTTGCTATATTTGTAGACTATACGTTGGAAATTGCGAATTCAGGTAAGTTTTGCTTTAAATGAGTGCAGTGTGTGCTAACCATTCTGGCGCAAATATTTTTCAACTGGAGCTTGTCCTGCATTTGCTCGTTAAATATAAATTTTTCTGTCCAGAGAAATTTCCATCAAGCTCCAGAAGCATTATATATCAGCCAAAACAGACGCCTAAACTGACTACCAATCTAACTTGAAATTTCTCTCGTTAGTGTCGGTACAGAAGAATAGCTGAACGCAGGAACCGGAACAAACACAGCCACGAAAAGACACACACAGCATTTAGAATGCAGTAACTTCCCGTGTGTAATGTGTCCTTTATTTTTTATAGTTTGTCTTTTTGTCTGCGTTTCCCCGTGTTCCTGCGTTCGCTATTCCTTTAGGCCATCTATCGTGAACGAAGAAACCCACTTCGACACAACTGTATTTTTCATTTAATTCATTTGCATGTTAAGTGTCAAGGCATTGCATGGAGAGGTGGCGAGTGGGGTGGGGGGGTGTTGTTTAAGGGTTGCAATAAACTATTTCAATAACACACACACGCACGCACACACACATACACAGAAACAAGCAGACAAAATCTCGAAAACATCACAAAATATTTACTAAGGAACAAAGCCTTACAGTAGATATACTAAATCGTAAGTTGACTGCAGAGTAATTATACGTTAAGTACACATAATGAGGACAAAGAGCAAACAGGTAGAGTGCGTAGTATGTGATTTATGCTCATTGCGCGATGAACCAATGTTTAGTGCGTGTCACGACAGAGGATCATTTAGGATTACACGAAATATGTTGATATTTTGTAGACATTGCTTTGTATATTCATTGTATCTTCAGTGTAGTTATAAGTCCTAAATTAAGAATGTTTTGTGAACTTTATGCGGCTATTACTCGTGCATTAGTTATGGCAATGAGGGACCTTATAAAATTTAGGCATCCTTAATGATATCATTGGCTCAGAGTTATGATTACTGCATGAAATGGTATCGAGTATAGCCACAGACCTTTAGCTCGCCTTCGATTTTTAAGTAACGCCGACTCAAAATATAACAGGGCCCAGAAACTCAGACTTCCGCCATACTGAATGTAGCGATTCCCTAACCATGATGTTGGTCAAGTTTGTTTGTTTTGCTAAAGATGATACGAATGCAAATGAAGCATAGACAAAATCATTTCATTCTGTCGGCAGTGTTTCAACTGCTCTTTTCCTATCTTAAGCACATTTTTTCAGCTTATTGACATGCTAGCAGTGTAAAAAACAAGTGTGATGAGCGCAAATGTTTGCACCCGCCGTGATTGCTTAGTGGCTATGGCGTTGGGCTACTAAGCACGAGGTTGCGGGATTATATCCCGGCCACGGCGGCCGCATTTCGATGGGGGCGAAATGCGAAAACACCTGTATTAGATTTAGGTGCACGTTAAAAAAACCCAGGTGGTCCAAATTTCTGGAGTCCCCCACACTACGGCGTGCCTCATAATCAGATCATGGTTTCGGCACGCAAAACCCCATAATTTAATTTTAAATTTTCAAGTGTTTGCACCGTGGTCAAACCAGGGTACTATATGGGGTGACGGTTTTCTCCTTTTGTCTCTCGGAAGTTAAAAGAGAGACCAATGCCTGCGTTTTTCAGACTCGCATTTTACTCTGCATTTCTTTCCTCCAGTTTCAGATTATAGAAGATTCAAGACGCTCAACAACCAGACGAGGAAATATGGAACAGCGTACGAGCGAACGTGAACACATTGCTCGTCGCTGGGAGCATGATCGCTATGACCCCGGTTATGGACACGGTAGTCACCGGGGCACCCCCCGTCATCGCCAGGAAGTGTTTCGCGAACGAATTACCGGCTCATGGAATTCTCCTAGAAGGCAGTATTAAACCGCCTACGGTGATATGCTGTTTAGAATCGAGCAACGCGTTAGGTGGTGGTGGTGAAAAGACTTATTCAGGAAAATACAAGAGTTGACACCCGAAAGGGGGTGGGCACACCTAGGCGTGCTTCCTAGTTATAAGTCTTCGTCCTAATGACACGTTACCTCCGCTACTGAAGCGATCAGTTTAGACAGTGACGAATTGAGTGATGTTGCAGATGTCATAGTTTAAGCGACGTTACGGCTCTCGAAGCTAGATAATTCCTTCGATCTGCGTTGTGTCTTAGTGGAATTGCTCCTCCACAAGGCGCCAATGGTAAAACGAATCGCTGCCTGGCGCACAGCTTTGCTTTCTTCGTTCGGAAGATCTTTGCTGTCGCTACTATAGGGATTACTGATAAAGAAATGCTTAAGACATAATTGGGAAAACATCACTGCTGTACGTCAGCAGCACGTGCTAATGCAATAATATAGTAATGAGGTTCAACGTCCCGAAGCAACTTACGGTGCATGATAGACACCGTAGCGCTTGAGTGGACAGCTCTGGGTTATTTCGACCTCCTGGGATTCTTTAACGAGCATGTAAAGTCGAGTACACTAGGCTTTAGCGTCTGGCCACAGTCAGAATGAGGCCACGGTGGCCGTGAATTATACCTGAAATTTTGTGCTCAGCATCTCAATGTCGTCACTGCTGAACGAGCTCGGTGGATTGGGTAATATGAGGTTGGAATGAATCGTTGTGTAGGAACGATGCAGAACACGCGAAAATCATTCACCAGGCCCGGTGAATGAGTTTCTTATTGTGATACGGCTCGCCAGTTTTGGTTTTGTGTATATTGGTATTCACAATTCACAGTGAATTGTCATTGGTGCTTCGGGAATGCGGCTCAGATGTGACTAGTTTCAATAAATGTTTTTTTTCCTCAACAAATGTGTCAGTGTACTACTCGTGAGCTAATGTATACAGACCACTGGGGCACATGCCAAACTATAGTTACTGTTTTATCGGTGAGTAGGAACGTATATCCTCGAACCTGCCACTGCTTCACAGCGCGAGCAGCCAGCAGACTCCGCACTCCACAATGCCGGCACGCCTAGGGACAAACGCCTACAACACGCGCTAAGAAACCCTCTCCGTAGTGGCTAGGCAGTCATATATTCAAGGAGCTAAAGACCCCAGATTTTTGTCTCTTGCGCCTGCTCTTACTCGCGCCTGCACACAAACCGCTGGCGATCCCTCAAAGGAACGTCTCGTTCCGTTTCAAAGTGGGTGCGGCAGAGCAGGCTGATTCGCCCGTCCGCCGTACATTGCAAGTTCTTCAGCTACTGCTCGTCTTGCTGCCTACTCTCGCGCCTTTTGATGACTCGGCCAGAACGCCTTGCTTCTGAATGCAACGTTATACTATCGGGAGCTCTACCCGCTGTGGTTGCTCAATGGCTATGGTGTTGGGTTGCTGAGCACGAGGTCACAGGATCGAAATGCGAAAACTCCCGTGTACTTAGATTTAGGTGCACGTGGTCGAAATTTCAGGAGTCCTCCACTACAGCGTTCCTCATAATCAGAAAGTGGTTTTGGTACGTAAAACCCCATAATTTAATTTAACTTTTTTTTTATCGGAAGCTGCAATACATGCTGCCGACATGATGCTGCTACTTTCATAGAATAAAGTGTCGATAAACTGTTGCAATCTTTCTTGCGCAAGAAAGGACACTGATATGAAAACCGTGCTTGAATGAATGAATGAATGAATTCGATTGGGTTCACACATCCCCAAATCGGGAATACGAGAAGCAAGCCTCTCGATTGAACAGTGGCTTACGAACCATCTTTCGAGGGCAGAGGAGGAGAGTCAAGCGACACACGCACGCACACACGCGCACACACACACACACACACACATATATATATATATATATAGCACGATGTGAAATGCAAGTGTGTATATTTACGTAAATCCACGTAAATTTACCTGAAGGCTACCGTGAAATATATATATATATATATATATATGTGTGTGTGTGTGTGTGTGTGTATGATGGTGGGACCCTGGCCAAAACGACAGAAGAAAATAGACGTTTCGGACGTTCATTTATTCCTTTTGTATGCTTTTAAAACAGCTAGTTCGTCCGAAAAGACATTCACTTGATATATGTATTGTAACGAAGATACCACACCGATTTAAGCGCTATACACTTTAATATCAGCACGAATCGCCATCTTCCCACTTCCAGCACTTCATATTCCTCATTCTCTCCTATCCACAGAGCTTGCAGAATAGTTGCTCACGATGATCGTGAATGTATTTTGGCCCTCTGGGCTTTACCCGTAACAATATGTAAGAAATTCGCGGATTCTAAATTTTTTAAACGGGGCTGAACAGTACGTCACTGGGAGTAACTGCCAAGCCCAACGCAACATGTCGAGCGATTTGGTGCCCAACAAACGTAAACTTAAGGAGTGCTCTGCGGACTGAAGAACGAACGGCTGGCTAAGGCGCAGGGATGCTGCAACGAGATTGACGGCTCAGCCTGGGCAACAGCCGGACGACTTGCCATGCTCCGTACTTGCGCATTCCTTCTGCTTGATGCATCATCGCCCCTTGGAAAGGCGTTCGCCGTCCGACCGCTTGCACGGCATACTTCTGCAGGGGGTAATCACCTCCAAAATGACGGCGTTTACTTTTAACACGATGCAGAAGAAGCGTATTCACAGAAATGCGCGCCCCGCTGGTGTTCGACTGTGTATACCAAGTGTGAATTTGCAGACGCTGTGCGCGGCCACTTGTTATGAGAACAAACAACAACACCGGCATAGCAATTGTTGTTCTCACGCTGATCTAAAATCTGTGGGGGCGGAAGAAGGTAGTAGCAATCTGTGACTTACAAGAACCAATGATTGTGGCGGTCTTGGTGTGGGAGAGATTGCTGCTGAGTCTGAGGCCAATGAACAACCTCTGGAAAAAGGCTGCCACTGAATTCCGGACCAATAGACCATTTATGGGAAAGGAGAACTGTCATTTGATTGGACATTACTGCGCACTGTAGTGTGAAATGATAGTTAATGAGAGGATCTAAATTGGGGGGGGGGGGGGACAGAATAAAGAAGTGACCAATTTTCATTGCCTGTCTGTAAAAGTCTTCTCAGCCAAGAGTAGCCGAACAGAAGCACTGTTCTGAAACGGTGCCTCGGGACGTAAAATGAATTTCGCATAAGACCACCTATAAGAACCGTCTCATCAAGCTTCCTCAATATAGCTGTAACCTTTGTCATTCACAGATGGGGTTACCAATCACAGATAATGAACTACTACTTTCCCGTGTTGCCAAACCTTTCCGAGGCGTGTCACTGACTTGAGAAACAAAAAGCTGCTGAATTCTCGCCAAACATTTCAAGCTGATTTGAAATAACGTAGGCGTTTTGGAGCACTATGACTATATAAGTAAATCATTTACTTACACGCTTTGTGTTTGTCTAATGCCCATATAGGTGATGGATAAACAGTGACCTTACTGGCCGTGTAGGCGGCTTTCACTTTCCTGATAGTATTCTTATGCAAATAATAATGAGAACTTAAGTTTTGCTTTCACCTTCAAATTGTAAGGTTACAAATGCAGCTCAATCCAAAAGAACATAAATGACCTAGGTTTCCTGGCACGAAAAGGCTACATTATCCCTCAATCTTTCTTCCCCTCAACGCTCTCAGTTCTGCGGAACGCATTAACCACATGTTTTTAACACGGCGATGACAATTACCGGAGCTTTATACAGGTTAAATACTACGCTTGTACCTTCAATTTACCTGAAGGCTACCGTGAAGTACTGCTTGGTCCAAAAGCCGTGAGAAACAGCAATGATTTATTCAGATCCACGTGAATAAGCTCAGGTGCTCCAATATCTGCGCCTTCCTATTCAATCAGTCCGTCTTATTCACCATCCGTGTGCTAAATATCAACGCAAAATTTATTCCAATTGTTTATTCACCATCCGTGTGCTAAATATCAACGCAATATTTATTCCAATTGTTTTTGGTAAATTAGCTTACTGCTACAATTGCAAAGGTCCACCAGTGATTGAATGCATTAAGTGACACTGCTGGGCCGGTATCGTTTAAACCCATTCAAATCGGTCTTGTAAAGAATAAAATAACATCAATTTTGCACGCACAAGGTGAAATATATAAAGTGAACAGTGCCGTGAAGCACATTCACAATGTGAAGGTTACCAGTGTGAAGGCAACCGCTCTTCCATCTTGGTTACGGAGCCCATGCACCATACAGCGAGTTTCGTCCGCTTAATGTAGCTTTTAAATGAAAAAGAAAAATCGCACCTGTCGCACTCCTTGTGCTGCAAGTGGGTGCGGGGACTAAGCTGCCGCGACTGCACACTGTAAAAGACGTAAGCTCTCTATGTAACCTACATTCCGAGGCCACCATCGCCACAAGAACAATAAAATCTGCATCAGTAAGTGACGCGGGAACACACTCGGTCCAAATAAACTAGAAGCAACCAACACTAGTGTCGCTGCACAGCATCGTTCCCGAAGAGGCGAGACATAGCCAATGCCACACAGAATAAAGTTGACGTTGGAGAGGATGGTATTGTTTAGCCACTTGTAACTGTTTTATTATAACATTCTAACATACGGTTGTTTTGAAAAGGCAATCGAGGAGAGATATTCTGTTTGTGTAGGTAGTAAAGGTAGGTACAACTAAAATCATTTCAGAGACCCTAAGTTACTTGGTTGAGGTTCTGTCTTTTTTATGCGCTCACAAGGCTCTGTTGCACATGTAGTTTTTTTTTAGCGTGTTTATCAATTTGTGGTGTGCACGTTTTTTCAACAATAAGCTTGCAGTTGTGAATCGGTGCTCGTGTGTGTGCCTTGTGTGAGCTTGTGCTGTTTTGTTTAGCTGATGCTATTTTTCAGCGACAATGCTGATGCCACTTTTAATTATTTTCAATGCTCTAAACTGAAAAGCAGAAGACAATACAGAAAAATTGAAATAAAGAAACGGACACGATATGCATATGGGGAAGAGTGGTTCCTTACACTGCGGGGAGGGAGACGTCTGAGGAAATGATGCCTGGAATGCAATTATTATTTTGTTCTTTTCACACTTTACCAGTGGTCCCATCACTGTAGCTACATTATCACTAGGATCAGATAAATGATTAACACATCCTGACGTTATACCAGCCAATACCTGCCTTGCTCAAGGTGAACAACTGAAATATTTCATTATGGGAGTGATCAGAAGCTTGCATCAATATTGGCTGAACCAAATGCTATTTTGCTCATGTGGCCTTGAAAGAACTAGCATTAGTATGCTTTGTCTCTTGGAGAAAAGACTAGTCTTCTAATAAATCAGCGGAGGTGGATTTGCCCATTCAGAAAGAAAACAGTGGAAATTAACAGGGCATTGAAATTTGAAAAAAACATTTCAACATCCCAGTGGTTGTTGCAATTATGAAGGGCATGGCAGCTCCTTTAGCATTCCTGCTCTGTTTACCGTTTCAAGGTTAGCGTGCTGCCGTGGGTTGGACATTGCAGTTATGCCCCCACATTTGACATCACATTATGTGTTCTTGTTGCCCCTGCCTTGAACCGCATCCTTTTTGTTGGTATGTTTTGCCGCGCACAAAATAGATATTAAGTCACAAGTCAGTGCCGTATCTGTGTACCACTTATTTCTGATACACTTTGTATTATAATTAATAATATTGTGAAATCTGGTGGTCTTCACACTTTGCTTAAAAGGGTAAGATTATTCCTGTACATAAGAAATGTGATAAAACGGGGCTGTTTAACTATCATCCTATCTCTATTCTCTCGTCGATTAGTAAACTTCTTGAGGAGTTATTTTGTAAGCGCCTAAATATTTACTTTAAAAATATTAATTTGTTGCAATCCTCTCAATTTGTTTTTCGCGCTAACAGTTGGATTAACTTAGCTTTAATATCCCTAACAGACTACATTCGTCACTCAATTGATACGGATAACTTCGTTAGTTCGGTATTTTTGGACTTCACTAAAGCTTTTGATACGGTTACTCATAACATACTTTTTACTAAGATAGGAGTCCTGGAAATCAGTGGTCTAGTACTAAAACTCCCAAAAAGTTACATGCATGATAGACAATCGTTATTTTTTTCTGGAAGTGCTTATTCTGATACTAAAGTTATTAACCAAGGTGTACCGCAAGGCTCCATACTAGGTATCCATTCTTATATTAATGATTTATCCATGTGTCTTAAACCTGCACATTGTGTGCCATGCGTACACGATACTACTATCTCGCTTGACAAATCTTTAACAACCTTAATCCTTAAACTAAACAATGAGCTTGAACATATGGTTGCATGGTGTTCTTCCAATCATTTATTTATCAATCATACCAAAACTCAACTCATGGTTTTCCGATCTAGCCAAAGAATACTACCCGATTTGCCTGAGGTAACTCTAGATGGTCACTACGTTCCAGTCTCCCACTGTGTATCACTTTTGGGCATCAAATTAGATTCTAACCTAAAGTTTTCTGAACACATTGCCTTCATTAAGCAAAAGTGTACCTTCTGTATTAGAGCATTAATCAAATCAAGAGCATATTTCTCCAAAGATCCATTATTAGCATCATACTTTGCTTTCATTCACAGTCACATTAATTACGGCATTGTTTCCTGAGGAAACACATATCACTGTCATATCTCGTCTATTCAACGCTTACAACACCCAAGCAATACGCATTATCACCAACAGCCGGCTTTTCACGAGTGCTACTCTATTACTTCGTGAAAATAACATCTTTGTCGCAACGAACTTGTAAAACTATCATCTAATAATTATGTTTTATAGATTACTTACTAAACAGCTTTCATACAAATTCATTGACACCAGGTACCTCATCAATAATAATAATACCAGGTTTGCACGTAACTCCAATTTTCTACTGCCTATGGTTCATTCTAACTATGGGAAAATGACATCATCCGCTGCTATAAAACTGTGGAAAAGTTTACCTAACACCATTAAATCTTCATCCTTTCATGCATTTTGTCATGCCCTTAAGCTTTTTTACATGTATAACGAGTTTTACATCATTCATTCACTACATTGTCCATTTGTATGTATTGAGTTTTTTTTTTTTTTGCACTATAGACTTGCATGCTGACAATTGTTTACATTTATTTAATTTTTCTATGTTGTATATTTCGCGATTGACTTTCATTCTTTGCAATGTTATTCCTCAGAATTTTGAGAATGGCAGCCCACAAAGAAATGTAATGAAGAAAAAAACACACAGTGCACATGGTTGTACAGATCTTGTGATAGTTACCATGCTGACAAAATTTGTCTTGACGTACTTCGTGATAATTTTGTCTCATTGCAACATTATTATGTGCAAATCCAAGCCGGAGAAACCAAAAATTCATGTGATCCACAAGGCGCTAACAGTACTAACCCTGTGCATGTGTGGTTTGGAGATTATAGGTGCGGGTTTTTTAGTGCATCATTGTGATTAAGAAATTTGTTGGTCAGAATTTCACAGAAATGTTAGGGTCATTAACAGGCATAGACAGCTTAACATTTGCGAAATGCTTTTGTCATTATGTACCATTCATCTGGCACACTGCATGAGGGACTGTAAGCGAAATTGTATATCTCTGCAGAACTGAGGATTGCTTTTCGGTATGCACCGAGCACTACACAATTTTTGCCCCACTGTACTTGCACAATTTTTCACAAGCATGTTGTGTATTACATATATGGAAACCAAACTGATTGGCCCATTACTAAGCCTGGGTGTTATGGCGACTTATACAAGAATGCATTAAAAAATTTGAATGCATTGGTATTGAAATGTATTTTGTGAAATGCAAATGGTTACGACTACAAGAAGCAGACAGACAATGACACCAGAGAAAGCACAAGGGAATTAAGTTTTTTTTAGAAAAGAAAAAGGAATGACAGTGTATGAAAAAAGCGGCCGTGGCTTAGCTTGGTTAAGCCTGGTGATTGCGAAGCAATAGCGTGTTAGGCCGCCGTTGGTGGCTACCGCCTCGCCTCGCGACGGCGTGAGATGGGGCCCCGTTTTTACACAGCTGGTGTGACGTCACACCAACCGTAGCGCCCCTGGTGAGAGGAGCGGGAGTTAGGCCGCCGTTGGTGGCTACCGCCTCGCCTCGGCGTGAGATTGGCCCCGTTTTTACACAGCTGGTGTGACGTCACTCTAGGTCACGTGGTGTGACATCACGCAGCGAGGTCACGCTAAAGGTCAATGGTGCCTACCACCGGCTCGCCACGAAACGGGCTGAAGTGCGACCTAAAGTAGTATTGCTTCGCAATAAAAGCAACTTTCTGCAAGTGGGAGCCAGACCCACGTCTTCCAGCTCCGGCAGTGTAGTCTTGCCACCAACTTTATTTGTGTTCAAGACGAACCCCAAATACAGTTTGCCAGCACAATCTGCAGCCATGGCAGCATCCCTTCAACCACAGGTACAGCATAGTGTGAACTTAAGACCAGGCAACTGACCAATAACGCCTTCTATCGGGAATGGAAGAGGGCAAGGGAGTTTCGAAGCAGGTTTGGAGCAGACAAGCATTTTGGAACATGCTAGGTAAGGCTCAACATGACTGAAATAGACAGATCAAGAAAAGATTTATTAGACTTTGCAGTACACCATTAGGTTAGGCTGAATGAGTTCTGTGGAAGCCCGCAAGGTGGAGGAAAGTTCAGTAAAGGAAAAATGTCATGCACCGGACAAAGGAAACCCATACGTGCTCCTCGGAGAGAACTATTAGGTTACATCCTGGATGTGCAAACTAAATGTGGCCAAGAAGAAAGCTGTAACCAAGAGATTTACGCGCGCAGCACCCATTGCATGTTGACAGGCTTCCGTCTAGTCAAGAGTTATTTTTTTCGTTGTGCACAAGCAACACATTTTAAGGTTTAATTCGATAATGGAAATCCTAGGTTGCTTTCAATCCAGTTATCACTCATGTTTCAACATCCTAACATTTTCATTGACATTTCGTCGATCAAGTAAGTTTATAGAGTTAGCTAATTAGGCATATTTGTGCACAATGAAAAAAAAATAAAATACAGCGACAATCATGAACAATACCCATCAACATACAGTGAGCACCGTTCGTGTCATGCCCCATGTCAGCTGTATAAGGCTAAAATCTGGTGGATCATGCACGCGCATAGACAAACAATCTTTCATACAGAGGGTCAATGCCGTAGATAGTGCAATATTGGGCCAACCACGGTAAAGGTGAAGCAGGCGTTACACACTCCCCATACGTGGGCCAACCCCGAAGAAAGTGCAATATTAGGCCAACCGCGGTAGAGGTGAAGCAGGCGATAAGCACTCCCCATACGTGGGCCTATACCGAAGGTTGTGCAATACCGGGCCGACCTGCAGCATAAGTGCAGTTTGCCATTGATGCCATTTGCTACACACACAGCTTCGCTGGTCATCCGTCAGAGTACAAGGGCACTCATTTTCTTTTTAAATTCTTGCAGACATTCAGCGGGCATAGCAGATCACCACAGAATAAATGCGAAGTTACTTTATTGGTCATTGCATTTTTGCCAGTATTTCTCGTAACTTGGCGAGAAGAAAAAAAATCAAACGTTAATTAAAGAATAAAGAGAACTGTTCAGTGGCTTTCCAATCAACGTGGCTGACCGAGAGGTTGCACAAGCTTTATTATTAGGGCTGCCCCATAAAGTCAATGTAAAATGGCAACTGATATTTTGAAAGCCAAACAACGGTTTTTTAGTTTTCAGAGTCAATCTGTGCAAGTTGGGGCGTGCACACATCATTACTGCAAACCCAATTTCTGTCCTCGTGTTCCCCGACCCTTTGCAACCACTATGGCAGAATTGAACTTTAAATCCTCCGTTTGCATTTTGTGGCCGCAAAAGTCCGATTTTGTAAGACGGGGGTGTGCAGAATATAGAGCAATCGGAGTGCAAATTTGCATGATTACAGCTGCTACTGGATATTTCTGGTCGAGAAGTTTCAGAGGCAAGCAGCATGCCACACTACCGCTCCGATAACTGGACGTGGCGCACATGCAAAATATATTATAATGTTACAAGCATACTGTTCGCCATTAATCAATGCAGACTTACCAATAGCGCGTACAAGCACACCCCAAGACGCACGACAAACCATACAACTTATTCATTTAGCCTTCTTTCCCAACTGTCCCATAAAAAGCGCCAGTTCACATTATTTGTAGCTGGTCAGCATATTACGCAAATGCGCATGTATAAAAAATGCACCGTACAGCACAAATGCTTTTCATTTTCCTGTGGCAAAGTTACAATGCAGTGCCATCTTAGCATCGCCATTTACACGAGATCAGAGCTGCAGTGTCACATTTCGCAAACGGGTATAGACGATATTCTAATTGATATTAAGAGAAATAAATGGTGCTGGGCAGATCATGCAATGCGCAGATTAGATAATCGGTGGACCATTAGGGTGACAGAATGGGTACCAAGAGAAGGGAAGCGCAGTAGAAGACTAGGTGGCGCGACGAAATTAGGAAATTTGCGGGTGCTAGTTGGAATTGGTTGGCGCAGGACAGGGGTAATTGGAGATCGCAGGGAGAGGCCTTTGTCCTGCGTGGACATAAAATGGGCTGATTTCACACAGAGAAAACGCATGGAAAGGGAAATCATCGCATTTTGTTACTGTAATTGCATGGCGCACTCCTATTGGGTGGCACACTTGTTTTGCACATTTTGGTAGCAGCAAACTGCCCACTTTGCATGTTCCAAGGCTGACATTACAAGATCTGCCCGGTTATTAAGAGCGTGCCCAGAGTCCTTCAATGCTCTTCAAAAGCATTGAAGGACTGGCATGTCCTAGCTGCTGCCCAATGGTGACAAGGACAATCTGTTTACTTTTTTTGTGGCGGCAAAGTTACTTCATACTGTGCAATCTGACGGTTGCAAAGGTAGAAGTTTCAAATTGTCATCAGGCACCAAAGATGGAAGGCGTGGAACAGAGAAGGCTACCCACAGAAGCTAATGCCACCGACCTTGCCGACACAGGAACACTGGGGCGCGAGCAATTACAGCTTCTGATAAATTTGCAAGGCGCCCACAAGCTTCATGATACTGCAAAAGAAAGCCAAGGATTGCACAGAAATGTAAACAAAACAAAGGCAACCAAAGCGAAAGCTTTTTCTTGGGGGTGTGTGTGTGATACTCACAGGGCGAAGTCATTGCAGAGCGAGGTGGGTCACCTTGGCAACAGGGACGAGACGGGTGCATCGGCACGGCCACTCGGCCAGCCTGTGCCTGGTGCTACTCAGGTTTTAACCAAATGGACTTGGACCAGGACTTGTGAAAAGTTTGCATAATTCCAAAATTTGTGTCGGGGTGCCGGTATCGCCAAGATTCTACTGTATTCAGTGGCAGCACAGAAGAGAGGAACGGGATCCCCTCAGGAAACGCATCATTGCGCAAAGAACACACAAACTGCTCCACTGTACAAAGAATGGCAGGGAAGCGTCAAGTCTATTTATTGGCTCAGTGCTGGGCCTTGAGCTGAAGACGCCGGTCACGCTCTTCAGCGACGGTAAGCTTGATACCCTTGCCTCGAGGCAGCGAGATGTAGGGCTTCGTGCTCTTGCCAATCACAAAGATGTAGTTCAACCTGCACAAAATACAATGCACCAGATGTAACCGCACTCACACATAGGCAGCATCTGGTGCGCACAGCAATTGCTGTATGAAACCATGCTCAGTAAGACCAATCATGCGATCAGGGTATCACAAAAAGCAATTATATTCTCCTCATAGCATGGTATTCACACAGCAAACTCGCATTACTAAATTCAATTGGTCAGAGGATGGCACAACTTCGTATACACACTCAATGCTGTAAGAGACTTGCGCCACATCAAGATCTGTACAGATTGTGTAAAATGAGTTGTCACAGCATTGTAGGAGTGGAATTTCACAATTTGTTACAATTTCAAGTAACTGAGGAAGAAAATAAAAGCACCTACATTGCATTTTAATACAAATTTCATGAAACTTGCTTTAGCTTTTATTTGGCTAGAATATACCATTTCCTGGCATCGCAAATATGAAAAATGGCTTGGGGTGAAGTGTCTTTTCATGTAGGAAGTCACAAAATGTTTTGCATGTCGAACATGAAAACTAGACCATGCTGCATAACATATGCGTGTCCTATCCTTTTTAAGTTGCCAAGCATTATACACGCTGTGAAAGACCCGCTACCACAGCAAACAAGTCAACTTCACTAAAACTAAGGAACGTGGAATAACGATGCTCCCAAGACACACCTGGTGGCAAACGAGTGACCCTGAGAATCCTTGACATGGACAATGTCGAATGAACCAGGGTGCCGCTCCCGAGAGGTGATGATGCCCACACGACCCAAGTTGTGGCCACCGGTCACCATGCACATGTTTCCTGTAACACACAAAACCAAGAGACGTACTTTAGCTTAAAATCACAACAGCTGTTCCTGTATTCACCCAATAGCCTTGAATCAGCAACTCATTTTAAAGCTTGTCAAATGGAGCTAAGCACCATCCCTCTGCGTACGTGTGCTCAACATTTGAATACCACATTTACCTAATTACAAGGTGCACCCGATTTTCGCAGACATAAAAATAAAATAGAAATCCACTGAATGTAACATGCCACCAATTCAAAAAGAAAAATATAGCATGTCCTCACATTTGTAAAGAAGAGAACAAGCCAGGCAGAATTTACCTTCACAGACTGGATTTGAGCTTTCATTAACGAAAGCAGTGCATCATCCCCATTTGCACTACTTTGACCACAGATATCAAGCACACAGGGGCAGTATTCTCAAGCGATCACTTTCCAGAAACTGCACAGGACTTGTCGAAGCACCATATTTCCCTTACAACCAGTACCCCAGATTATGACAACCCGGAAAGACAAATAAAAAAGCAAGCAAAAAACAAGAAAAGAGAAATACGCGGAAAGAACTGCATAAAAAAATGCTAAAATCCTTGCAAAAATCTCCAGTCCACGTATCTTCTGCCAGCACCCCCCACCTTTGGCAATGCTGGTATAGGTGGATTGACACAATGGCCAAATCAGCAGAGTGATGTGACCTAATGTCATATGTGAGCGACGTAAATTACCTGCACAAGAAAGTCTGCTTCAACTAGAGTGGTGAAGTGCTAAAAAACGACGATAGCCAAGCCCCACGGTCACTTGGCTATCGGAGCATGGGGGATAGATTCTGGGCACGTGCAGACTGTTGTCTACTTGTGGCGACAGCACAACAAGTCAAAATACTGACTGAACCAGCCCAGACACGTAATGCATGCACATAGTAATGCACAGGCAGGCTTTCTTGACTACTTGCGAAACAAGGACATCTTCTGGGGGATTCAAAATTTTGAACTCCCAATTATGATTGTCCAGGATTTTAGGCAGGTTTCTGTGAGCATAATTTGCAGTGCCAACTTTAACCAGACAGGCAGGCCGATCAATAAGCAAAATGTTGGGTTCTCATGGTAATGCCCTACACCGAGTATGAGCGATGTAGTGCGACCGTCGGAAGCCACTGCTTTTGGTCTGCGCTTGACCACAGCTTCCATTTAGAAGGGAAACCATGGCTTCGATGGCGACCGCCAATGCACGAAATGCAAACAATTCTAGCGCAAGCATGAAAGAAAGAAAAAAAAAAAAAGGAGAAAGTGTCACTCAGCAGTGCTAATCCCATTCAAAAATAAATGGGAAAAGCACTCAAGCATGTGATGGCAAGCGGTCGTTTCTAGTTGCCCTGTGCTGGGCTCGTCTGCTTGTCAGCAGTGCAACTCTGGAGTTGTGATGTGCTGCTAATTGTGCATACGCTCTAGAGGAAAGGTCACCGCAACTGACAATTTTCATTGCACCACTCTGAACCGGTTCACGATGGTGCATGAGAAGTTAATTGTGCAGCTCGATTACTGCGGTGCAGACACGCGACACTGAAAATGAATGCAGAGGTGCAGGAGTTATGTTATTTTCTAATGTGCACCACGTGCATAAATTTTAGAGGTACCAAATCGCAGGTACGATCGGCTTCCGAGGCATAAGCATGCCCTGCACTTGCACAGACAGACACAGAGGCACAAATAAGCAGAGTATCAACGCTGCTAGCGCCATGTGCAGTGTCATTTGCACTGCTGCTTCACACCTGTACATATGCACCAAGTAGGCACATACAGTAGAGAGTGCAGCAAAATCGTAAACCAGCACTGCAAATTGAAATTAATGGCATCGTTCAGTGTGCGCAATTGCTGAACTGCTGAAATGAATCGCAGGGTGCAACACCTTGTGAACTGGTTTGGTGGTGCAGGCGAATCGAACAGACCAAATGTTTTCATGTATTCAGGCTGAGATGGGTGTGAGATACACAAGCAGAAAGCGACGGCACACCCTGTGGCCAGCTACACTCAGACCCGCCACAGACCAAAGTACGTACAGTGTGCTGTTCCCCAGGTTAAATTGCTCGAGTGGGAGAGACTGGCAACTCAGGAGGTCGCCTTGCAAAGGCCTGATGATTTGCTCTATCTTTTTTTTTTTCTTTCCTCCATGATTACAAGCTGTGTCCATAGCAGGCATTGAAGCCCAAAAATGATGCATGTGAACTCCAAGCAAGCGAAAATAGTTTAGAAAGAATATGCTTTACTAGTCCGAGGCGATATAGACTTGCTCTTTCGTGTCCCTCATCATCAACTACAGTATCGCTGTGCACCTTGGCATACTTTATATACAGTAGAACCCCGCTGTTACGTTCCTCACTGCTGCGTTTTCCCGGCTGCTACGTCGTTTTCATCCGGTCCCGACATAGCTTCCATAGGATCCAATGTATAAGGAACCCCGCTGTTACGTTGTAGCTGTGAAAACGTTCCCGCATGATACGTCGCAACTTAGCACCCCGAACCCGCCAGGGCTAAAGTAGATAACGCGCTCCAACCGCCATTTTGGCTTTTGACGAGTTTTGGCTGGGCTTGGCCGGGCTTGGCTATGGAACTGGCTGCAAGAAGCCGCACGCCAGTTCGAGAGGCCGCATGAGGCCGCCACTAAGTGGCCATTCGTGAAAAATGATCTTACTATCATCACTGTGATTACGGTCACCGCTTGGTTGTTGGACGGGTCGACTCACGGAGGAAGGAAACTCGGGAGAGGCCCTGACGTCACTCTGTTTATCGGGCCTGCTCTCCTCTCTTGTTCACGTTTCTCCCACGCCGCGCTGCGCGCAACCGGGCTGCTCGGACGCGCGCGCTCCGCAGCAATACTAAACAATCGTTAGCACGTTAGCATGATTACGCCGAAGAGGGCAAAATTTCCCGCGTATATTCGTTCGTCCGTTGCCATTGCCGTGGCGCGGTGACGACAAGGAGCACGAGCCGCATGATGCCGGGGAGTTGCCAAATCCTAGCTTTGGAGAAGCCGTCGCGGCTCTGGACCTCCTCCGCAGGTACGTCGCACCTCACAGCGACGCTGACAGCAATGCGGCCTTCCAGGGTATTGAGAAACGTGTGGCTATTTATAGCGAGCGAAAGAAACGGCAAGCCACCATTCTGGACTTTTTTAAGTCCTAAGCGCACTCTGTGGAAATAAATTGTCTATAGTTGAAGCTGCACTTTTTTCATTCATTTTCGGAGCTTTCCTCACTGTTGCGTTTTCCCGGCTGTTACGTTTTTTCCCCCCGGTCCGGTGAAAAACGTATGAACGGGGTTCCACTGTATATATATATATAAACACATTAGGTTCATGCTACTGAAAACTCCTTACATTGTGCTATGTGCTCATTTCAAATATGTGGCCGATTTTCGTCCAGTTCATGCATTTGCTGCATTTACTAGAAAAGTTTGCTAAACACTAGTTCCTCAGCTTTTGCTATATACTGGGTATCAGTGGCTTTTGCACAATTCAAGATATCCAATGATACCAACTCTATAGCTGTGCCCTAGACGAGCTAGGAGTTAACACTCGGGAAAGCTTTTCCTGGAAGCCTTCCAGAAGCACTGACAACAAATCAATTTCTCACTTTCATCCCCAACACAAACCCATCTTTTAGAGACGCTTATGCATCTCATACCAAAACAGTCGTAACAAACAAGACTACCACAAGGATATTTATATGGGTGCAGTGCAATGCCTTTTTCTGTGCACCTCAGCCATGCGGGAGTTTCCTGCGCCCAGCATGCACTCTGCATACCCGACAAGCATACTGACCGGAATCGAACTTGATGTAGTCGTCGATCTTGCCAGTGGCCAGGTCCACCTTGACGGTGTCGTTGACCTTGATGAGGGGGTCGGGATACCGGATGGTGCGTGCATCGTGGGTGGTGAGGAAAGGCACTCCCTTGGGGCCCACCTGGACACGCTTGACGCGGCACAACTTGTACTTGGCCTCCTCGGGGGTGATGCGGTGCAGGATGAAGCGGCCCTTCACATCGTACAGCAGCCGGAAGAACTCACCGGTCTTCTCAATGGTCACCACGTCTGCACAAAGGCCCGCCGTTGAGCTTCCAGGCTGCCGTTTCATCAGGCCAGCATCACAAGCCCGCTCACACATCAAAGCTTATCAAGCCACTGCATGCCTAAAAAGCAACTCTGCTCTCTTGCTTGTTTTTTGAAGATGTACAGATGTAAGTGAAATTTTTATACCTTTTGCTTAGCCACTATAGCATGACACTTGTTCAGTCTTAATACAACCTAGTTGTAGAGGTTACCACCATCAGCCTACATTTATGACCGCTGCACGACAAAGGCTTCTCCCTTCTGCGGCCCCAAAGGGAGCCTTTTAATTGCAGCTCACCACGTACACATACTTCTCACTGGCTTGCACGAGAAAAGGCAATGTCCGTCAGCCGGCACGCTTCACAAGAAGCTTGCCGACATCCTTCTCCAAGGCATGCAGGCACTCCACGTAGTGCAGTGGAAGGTTCCTCGCGAAAACTAAGCCCGGGACGGACTGAATCATCTGCCGGGCCTCCTGGAGGACAATGTTGAGGCAGCCTGCTCTACCGCATCATAGCTGCAGTCGTCGGTATCTGATGCAAGCACGTTCGCGACGATCGCCTCATCGGTTAGAAGTACTGTATTTACTTGCATAATGATCTCACTTTCTCGCCAGAAAAATTGACGCAAAATCAGGGGTGCGATGATTATGCGGGGTAAATTTCCTGCGAAAAGAAAAAAATTTTTTTCGCCCCGCATTTGCTGCGGGACACCAAAACAAAAATGGCGGCCGGCGGAGCAAGCTGAACACGTTTTTTTTTCTTCTTGTGAGTACATCACGTGCATTGAAACACTTTCTTCCGTATCAGTAATGAATAACATTAATATAGGCAAGTTTGCAGCAATTACGTAGCCATGTCCACTTTGAGGGGACAGAAACAGATGGGTGCGCTTAGCTGCCAGTGACATAGAAACACATGGCCGGCATGCTGCGGAAACTGCGGCATCTGTCTTCGCTACTATCCTAATACGGCACGTTTCCGCTAAGGGTGGGTGAATATCTTAAGGGGGGACGTGGCAATTGAAGTGGTCGAAATGGTAAAAATTGTCAAAATTTTCGATTTTCCTATTTATTTTTTTTCGCGATCCTCGGACCTTCTTTTACCTTGTGGTGAAATATTATAACAAAATACGCGGTAGAAATTGAGAAAACAGCACTTTCGTAGAGCGCCGTTATCAAAAATTGCAAAAAAATCGGGCCTCGGAAGGCGCCGTCGCACCGCGGATAGCTCGGCTATCTGATGACGCAGCGCCGCCATCTTGGTATCATCGTAAAGAGGAGAGATCGTAGCTCAAGATAGCCGCAGCGCCGTATTTCTCCACCGGAAAATAATACCAGCAAACGCGAACGAAAGAGAGGTAAAGGCGGCATCGTGATTGGGCGCAGTAGTCACGTGGGGAACACGGAGCGCTCCTATTGGCTGTTGTACATTTGAATTGCCCGTGAAACACACTCGCGCGCATTGGCGCTGCAGCGCCTTGCGCGTTCCGTTCATTGCGCTTGAACATTGTAGCAGCCAAACTACCCTAACGCGCGTGTTCCGTGATGAGCCCCAAAGGAGGCAAGTTCCGAACGGCCCACGCGTACAGAAAACGACGAAAGGCGCGGAACAGAAGGCGAAAACTACCCGCAGAAGCATCAGTTTGCTTCACTCCTGAGTGTTGAAAGTGCTGTGGCAGATGCAGTTTGCCGTTTCAATGCTGGCTGTGAAAGAGCACTGCAAACAATTACGTCGCAACTGGGATACAGTCCAGGATCGTGTTCACTGCGACGGGCTGCTGAAAAGGATGCACGACGTATCAAAAAGGCAACGAAGGTACATGAAACTAATATAATAATAGTATAATATTTGGGGTTTTACGTGCCAAAACCACTTTCTGATTATGAGGCACGCCGTAGTGGAGGACTCCGGAAATTTCGACCACCTGGGGTTCTTTAACGTGCACCTAAATCTAAGCACACGGGTGTTTTCGCATTTCGCCCCCATCGAAATGCGGCCGCCGTGGCCGGGATTCGATCCCGCGACCTCGTGCTCAGCAGCCCAACACCATAGCCACTGAGCAACCACGGCGGGTAAGGCACATGAAACTACTGTAAAGAAGCGAAAAATTACCTCAAAATGTAAAGCAAATGTGTCCTCACTGCCAAAGGACTACATTCCAGGCGGGTTTTAGCTGCTCAAAGTAAATATTTTGATGTTTCCAGCAAATAAAACTTTGAGCCCTGTTTTCTCAGCTTTCGCTTTTTGTGCAGTTGCTTTCAATGATCCCAGTGCAATTTCACAATGAATGAAGACAGAATCATTCTGTCTTTTGCACTTTGATCGTGAAACATTGATGAGTGCAATAAAGCTGTCCATTTTCATCTGCACCTCATAAAAAAATTTATGAGTTTTTTGCAAAGGTCGTTAGTAAGACAACATGCACAGAAAAGTTCAAAAAAAGTTTTTGTGCTTATTTCAGCATTTAAAAAATAAACCAATAGCTTTATTGCACATAATGGGCTTTCTTAAACATGCTGGTATGAAAATCTTGACAAACTTAGGTGTAATTAATTAATTAATTTGGGGGATGATCATTAGAGGATGTCAAGGGTTCTAACTCAAGAACTATAATAGATAGCTCAAAACTGATTTCAGTTATGATGTCAGCATAACAAAGCACACCTGCATGCTAAATTTCGTCAATTTATTCCCATGAATAAAAAAAAATTTTTTCATTGCCACGTCCCCCCTTAACTGTGTTACAAGCGTCGGCGTATGAATAGCGTACACTTTTAACGTATCAGTGTATACGTGGCTACTATCGTTGCCGCTCGCGATTTCTTGCGTGCCCACGAGTGCAGATGAGAAGAATCGAAAGGAGTCTTTTTTGTAGTTGTTGACCACAACCATTATAAACCCTACACATAATAAAGGCAAGTTTGGTTGCAGCGTTACTTTAGTCATGGAAGTGCGGAAAGTGATGGAAGTAATGAAATGAGGCATCTGCTTAAGTATGTTTGGTGCGTGCAGACCGCTTGGTTTGTCTTGGAAGAGTCGTTCGCGTAGCATTGAACAGATAGTAAGCGCAATCAATATTAGCTAGACTTGGCACACGACATATTGCTGCGGCAAGTTCGGGGTGCGATCATTACACGCGAAATTTTTTAAAAAATCAAATTTTGACGACAAAATTCAGGGGTGCGATTATTATGCAAGTGCGATCATTATGCGAGTAAATACGGTACTTAATTTACAATCCTATAGCTGTGCACTTTCTTTTCACCGGCAACATCGTGCACTGCGGATGATCTGCAGACGGATCAGCCACCTTCCATTTTGGCAGTGAGTTAAGCCAGGCTGAAAAATCGCCTGGCCAGGAACAATTTCAACGCAACCAACAAAGACGAATGCGCACGATTAAGCTGTTTGCAGAACTGCACTGAATGAGGAGCCAGCGAGTAATATGCGGTCAACATGTGAGTAATCTGCCAGCGGCGAAGCCCACTCATGTTCGGAGCGGTGGAAGGGCAACGGGAGTCGCACGGTGATGGCCGGAAAATGAGCGCATGGCGGCTGTTGGAGTAGCGGCCCGTCATGCAGCGCGGCTCAAATTTGTTTTCTTTTCAAGGATTTCTTATTTCACTAACCTTCGGATGGGACACCCAGCAGCCAGTCTTCTTTTAAACCAATAACGCAGCATAGGGGCATTGTAAGCGGGTTATTCCACCATGGAAAACATACAAAAGTTGACGGTGCACCAGCTTCTAATTTATAACCGATATATTGTTAAAACAGGTATCATAAGTGGGTTCGACTATCTCACAATGCGTGGCTTTTTGAGACAGGATTTCATGCGACTCATAGGCTACGGTGCCTATTGTGCAACTCAATGCAGCGGCATAAAAAAATGCTTGCTCAAGAAGGTTCATTTCCCTCCCATGTTAGTTGTGTATTGTGCAAATGATGCTGTGTTAAACAGCGTAAGTAGATGATGCAGCAGTGGTTATAGTGACGCCTCCTTGAAACCAACATAGCAGTCTTGTTAATCCAGTAGTCCCCAACCGTGAGAAAACCAAGCAGCTTTTGCATCAACATTTTGTTGTGTGCTCGGTATCACTACAGACACGAGAGCACTCTGGCCAAATCCAATGTTCCCACAGAGGCACCATATGAAGCAGCCATCCGAGGCTCTGCCTCCTACTGTAAACTCTATGGGTGTACGTGCAGTTTAGGCACATTGTTGGACCCCAGACAGGCAGTGCAGGCACATGCCAGGGCTTTGGGTGGTGCCAGCCCAACATACAGGTCACACCAGTAAAAAGAAAAAATCTGGCTCAGAATTCAAAGCCACATTTTACAGGCACCTGCTTCTTCAGTCCTGCAGTGGACATAAGATAGGCTGGTGATAATCATTCCTTCATTCTCTGTGCGTAGCGTTACCAATACCATCTACCTCAACTGCAGGTGTATGGCCATCAGAGGGATGATCTGTGTAGAACTGAATAAAATGAATAGAAAAAAGAACACCTCCAAACACGCACAACCACTACTAATTGCAACAACTGACCTTGTTGGTGTGGCCAAATCGAAATGCGCCAAGTATCTCAAGGCACTGGCATGCCTGCGTCCGTGGCGTAATGGTTTTCAATATCAGGTTTCTGTGCTAGCAGTCCTGTGTTTTAATCCCACAGTTGGACAATTTTAATAACATCTATTTATTACGCAGTACGTTGTTGAAAATGATGAGTTTACAAAGTCACCAAGCCATTTGAAGCCAGAAGGGCGAAGTTTAGGCAAATCCATGTACTTCCCATAATCCCCATGCTGGCTCAAGCGCTCCCATAGACACTAACACCAGAGCTCCCTCTAGCAATTATTGTATGAAACTCAATGGCCGCAGTGTCCTCCATGTGCTATAGTATGTGTGCTTAGGTTAGTGCACCGTTCCATCTTCCCATTTTCTGTGTTTGCTCTACCAGCATGGAAGTGCTGACTGCGAAGACACGCAGAGTTCATCACGATGCCACAATTACAAGGAAAATGACTATGTGTGCGGAGACTGACGGACATCGGGCTACATCACGGGCATTCGGAGCTCGAAATTTCCGTGCGGGACTGCTGCAAACAGGAGAGGCGTTTTACTCCAGCAGTTGCTGCATACGGCGCAGCCATGTGGCCCCTGCGATGAAGACTGTCTACGCATCTAGGTGCACTGCGCTGTACCTTCGTCGCTTACCGTATTTACTTGCAAATGATCGCACCTTTTTGTCAAAAAAATTGACGCAAATTCAGGGGTGCGATCAATATGCGGGTTCACTTTCCCACGAAAAGAAAAAAAATATATATTTTTTTCATCCTGAGTTTGCTGCGAGATGACAACAGGTCAACAAGCACGCGGCTGCCACTGAACAGTGCGGGACACCAAAACAAAAATGGAGGCCGGCGGAGCAAGCCAAACGCAATTTTTCTTCTCGCGAGTACATTACGCGCATTGAAACAGTTTCTTCCGTATCATTAATGAATGATATCTTAAATATCAGCAAGTGTGCGAAAATAGCGTAGCCATGTCCACTCTGAGGTTACAAAAAGAGGTGGGCGCGCTTAACTGCCAGTGACATAGAAACACATGGCGGGCATGCTGCGGAAACTGCGGCATTTGTCTTTGCTACTATCCTAATGCGGCACATTTGCACTAAGGGTGGGCGAATATCTTAGCAGTGTTACGAGCGTCGGCTTATGAATAAGGTACACTGCTAACATATCATCGTAAACGTGGCCACTATCGTCACTCGCTATTTGTTGCGTGCCCACGAGTGCAGACGAGAAGAATCGAAAGGTGCCTTTTTTTTTTGTTCTTGACCAAAACCATTATGAAGCCTACAAATAATAAAGCCAAGGTAAGTTTGGTTGTAGTTTTTTTTTTCCCATGGAAGTGCGGAAAGTGATTAACGAAATGAAATGGATTAAGAATGTTTAGTGCGCGCAGACTGCTTGGTATGTCTTCAAGAGTCGTTCGTGTGGCATTCGACAGATGGTAAGCACGATCATCATTAGCTAAACTTGGCACACAACATATCGCTGCGACAAGTTCGGGGTGCAATCATTACGCGAGTAAATGCGGTAGTTCGTGTTGAAGCGAGAGGTGGCACAAAAGTCGATTCGCTTGTTCCTGCTACCGCACCTCCTCACTCCAGCGCTTTGATAGAGTTTCCATGGTCATTGAGTGAAAGGTGTTAATGTTTGCTTGTGCATATGGGACACTATGCTTGTTAATTTAGTTCATGAGCGAATGTTTCAAAGTTCGTACAGCCGACAAAACTACTACCCGTACTTTTCGTGTGGCTGTCTACTAATTTGCCATCACTATCGGTGCTTCACCTTTCGGGCGAAACTGCGACTTTCATTTGTCACAACTTTGATATTTGGGAGTAAATCTGTTTTTTCAAATGAGAGAAATTTGCATTTCTGTGTGAAAGAAAGGTGTGCAATACTGTAAAGGACCTTTCTTTTTAGGTCACAGCAAACGAAAGTGCGTCACAATAGAGGGCGCATTAGAATTGAGTACCGTATTTACACGATTGTAAGTCGACCCCTTTTTTTAAATTTGAAAGTCTGAAGTTGGGGGGTCGACTTACAATCGAAACCGAAACATGGCCCCGCCAAAAAAAAAAGCGATACCAACGGGAGCTACAACGTAGTTACAATTTTATGTTTGCTCTATGGCCCTACCCGTATCTTTTTGCTATCCCGCGTGTTTGTTCGCTTTTCGGAAGGGTTTTTCAACATTTTTGAGTCTTGCAGTGCATGCAACACTCATGGGGGGGGGGGGGGTGTCGATAGTTGATGGAAGCGCCACTGTTCCGATTTGCGGCGGCACCCTCAGAACGGTGGCGCTTGCGGGGAGTATCGGTAGTTCATGGAAGAGCAGACACCGCTCGCGGGTTTCTCTTTCTCTGTTTAAAGCACGACCGGCTTTATTACTAGTCGGTCGTGGTTTATAGGCATTCGTATTGGTTTGACGCGTTCCACTTGACTGCCGGCTACGTGCTACTTCTATGCTTCCCCAGTCCTCATGAGTGCTCCAGGCCCACTAATCGTTCGGCACTCGTTCACAGCAGCGTTCAAGAGGGCTGCCATCCTTTACGCCGAAGAAACAAATCACTGCGCAGCGGGCCGCAATTTCGACGTTTCTAAACGGGTGGTGCCAGAGTGGCGACTGCAGCGAAGTGAAATGTGTGACGGCAAGTGAGAAATTTCCCACGTGCCGAAGTCTGGACGCTTTCCGGAGCTGTAGGCTAAGCTTGCGGCGTACGTCGCTGAAATGCGTGATCGGTCCCTGCCAGTGAAGTGCGACGTGGTCATGAAACAAGCCCGGACCTTCGCCTTAATTTTAAGGTTCTGCTCCACCGTGAGTACGAGTGGCTGGCGGCAGAAGACTGCGAATTTACGCCAACCGGACCTGTCAAAAGAGCCTCCCTGACGGCTGCGTGTGGCTGGGTGCATTTGGCGTGGGCTGCTGTTCTGCAAGATGTCCTGGTGCGGTCGTTTGCCAAATTTGAAATTTCGCTGGACCACGACGCGCTGTGGGACCGCAGCAACGATGACGATGGCAGCACTAGTGAAGACGAGTAGTCCAGTGACCATGTCAGCTACTAATAAATTTTCGTTATCGAATGCGCCCTCGGGTATGCTCTCTGATTTTTTTTTGTTTTTCGGTCAGGCGATATGGGGGGGGGGGGGTCGACTTACATTCGAGTCGACTTACAATCGTGTAAATACGGTAAGTACGGTAAGCGCGAGACAAGGTGCAATTTTGTGTGCGAGCTGTCAAACAACGCATCAGAGTCAGAGTTGCCGCATATGTTGATTCAGCAGACATGGTAGGAATGAGCGAGCGGCACGTAGCTCCGCCCAAAACTGGCGCCACTGCATGGACGCTCAGTATGACTTCGCAAATAAAGTGAGAACAAATATTCGTGCACAGCTCTCTCGTAAACAAGATGCCAATCTAGGCATGACTATGCAAGCAGTGTAGACTTGTTTCCGCAAGGCCACATCCACAGTGCCGGTTCAGTTTACAGCCGCCGATGACTAGGAGCCGGCATGCCTAGCTCACTGGGCCGTCGAATCGGGAGACCAGTGGCACTTGGGACACGACCACATGCAGCTCATAACGAAGCACCCATGTTGGTCAGCATGTTTACACAATTATTTCGGGCCTAATTGCAATACATTTGATTTTACGGATGCCAACAGAAGCGAATAAGCAAGCCAGGCGAGCCTGCGATCGCTGGGAGACGGTATAGGCCTAGCTTGTTGGCCGCCGGATTCGAGGCCGACAGCCCCTGAATTTCGGTCTGCGGCCGCCGAAAACTGTTGGCTATCTTTCACCATAGGAGGGGCACTTCCTTGGAATTTTACAGTACTTAATATATTACCGAAACCTATGCATGCAAGTCTGCGTCAAATCTTCTGTTTCTTGTGCACATTTGTTTCCAGTCATACTATATTTTGGTAAAAGCGCAGGTGATGCGCTGCAGCTGCCAGTCGCAAAACATGCCACTCCACTCCGACATCTTTCATGCAATAGGTCATAGTTTGCAACCTCACAGTATCAGACAATTTTACATAGAACAACGTGGGGCATAACTACACGTTTCCCTTTCGTATGAGGTGCACAATTCTTTAGTTGCAGATGTGAGCTGGGAAAGAAGTCTCTTTAGCCTTTGTAATGTTGCCTGTTATATATTAAACATAGCATAAGGGGAGTAGCCCATGTAGGCAGCAATACTGACCCATGAATCCAGCGGGGTAGTTTGTGTCGGTGCGGACCTTGCCGTCCACCTTGATGAGACGCTGCTTGACAATCTTCTTCACCTCAGCGCCCGTCAGGGCGTACTTGAGCCGATTCCTCAGCATGATGATGAGCGGCAAGGACTCCCGCAGCTTGTGGGGTCCAGTGCTGGGCCGGGGAGCCTAGGGTCAAGCACATGAACGGGCTACTTCAGCATGTGGCCATATTCAGCCGTTAGAATAGGTTGTTGCAACTTGGTGCCAGTCCTGTACAGAGCTGGCTTGGCCCTCCCGCAACAGCCTTGCATTACCTTTCAAGCAGGTGCAGGGGATGTCATTAAGTGCAGGTAAATCAAATCGGCCTACTCCAAGGTCCCATGCGTGCCAATACTATGCAGTGTCCCACTAATACACATTCAGCTCACAAGAACTCGCGAATTTTTTCACTTGTGCGAATTCGGACAAGTGAAAAGGGGTGACCGTCAGCGGCCAGTAATCCACGGCTGTCGCCACCTGTCAATGCCATGCCATACCTGTGGCGACAAATCAGTCTACCGAACATACAAGCAAAGGTGCACAAGAAAACATTTGTTCTATCAGTAACATTTCCAAAACAGGAAGTGCTCTGGAACATGTGCTCGAGATCTATGGCTGATCGTAGGTAAAACGAACTGCTATTTAGCGTGCTCCCCGAGTACCATACCGATGCTTCATTAAGGCCTGTACTACGCATTATGGCAGTGTGCTGTGAAAGGCAAATGGCCTGTCACATCAGATTCGCGTGGAATGTTCTATTGACTGCGTTATGCGCTGTTTGAAATTGCTTTTGCCTGAATGCTACATTGATTACACATGTCAGTATACTCTAGCCTGCCCAAATGTGCAAAACTCGCGTGCATGTCCCAATGTGAACCGCCACAACCGTCAGGCGTTCCATGCCTCAAAGGCACAAAAGTGTAACGTTAACTTGAAGATCATGTTTTCTTTTATTAGTGTCAGCCAACGAAAAAGGCGTTTGAGGCAACATTCGCTAAACTGCCGCCCGCAAAGGAACTGCTACTTACAAAAACTCCACCGAGCTTGTCCAGCATCCATGATTTCGGCGCGTTTAAGCGCTTGAGGTGCTTCTTAGGTCCCCGCGCCTGCAAAAGGACACATTCGTTAGTAACAAGCGCACACAACACGCGATCGAAGGGCAACCTAAAAAATAAAAACCGGCAACAAAAGTGGACAACGTGAACATGGTCCCAGTCAGCATCTTGTATGGTCTGCCTGACAGCGGCTCCAGATTTCAAGGAAAATTAAGTAAGAAGCGACTACAATGACACACTGATATGAAAGAGCCATGCCTCTTTTTACTACTAAACACAAAAATTGAGCATAAAAATTTGATCATGGTCGGATTTACGGAGATTGAAAATATGCACAACCTACCATCCTAGAAGGCAGCCATGAAAAGGAGCTATCCCAACATGCACTAAAATGGCAAGCTCGCGCCTGCGAGAGCAAGGATCTCCGATTGGCTGAACCATACGTAAATTACATACAAGCAATGTTAAAAATTAATTTTAATACATTATTATTAAAGTTAATATATAAGCAATAATTATTTTCTAATAAAAATTATTATCGATGCAAGATATTTAATTTTTTTTGTATATAGGACGTTATTTTCTGCGGTACCTTTCTGTTTTGCGCCACCTGCTGGCTCTCTTTGCTAGGCTTATCCTTTCTGTATTAGACACGTGTGAAGCAGAGTCCTTTGCTACGCGTGTCCGTTCTTAAACATGCCACCGAAGGGTAAGAAACCGCCAGCAGCCGCTGCTGCAAAGGCTGAAAAGCCCGAGGAAAAGAAGAAGCCCGCCGCCGCAGCCGCCCCAGCCAAAAAACCCGCCGGTGCTGCAGCGTCAGCATCGAAAGCCCCTTCCAAGCCGGCGGCGTCCAAGCCTGGCGACAAAAAGTCGGGTGCTGACAAGAAGCAGCAGGCAGCGAAGAAGAAGGATGCCGCAGGTCAGGCCAAGGCCCGCGCCAAGGCGATGGCGGTGCGCAAGAAAGTCGTCAAGGGAACGCACGGCACGCGCCAAAAGAAGATCCGCACATCAGTCAAGTTCCGCCGGCCCAAGACCCTGTCGCTGCGCCGCGATCCCAAGTACCCCCGCCGTAGTGTCCCGACCAGGACCCGACTTGATCAGTTCTCCATCATCAAGCACCCACTGACGACCGAGTCTGCGATGAAGAAGATTGAGGACAACAACACGCTCGTGTTCATCGTCCACCTGCGGGCCAACAAGCACCAGATCAAGACAGCCGTCAAGAAGCTGTACGACATCGATGTCGCCAACGTGAACACGCTTATCCGGCCCGACGGACAGAAGAAGGCGTACGTGAGGTTGGCGCCTGACTACGACGCGCTGGATGTGGCCAACAAGATCGGCATCATATAAACTGTGTGCGGTTCACAGTGGAATAAAGCGGCTGTTGACGGTAACCTTTGTACCTTGCTCGTACTGGTGCTGCGATGGCTTCTGGCGAGCCATTCGCATCAGCTTCTCAGTTTGAGTGTGCGATCTGCATAAGTCATTGAGGCGGGCTGTTGGATCATAAATGGCGTCATTTCTATAACGCATAAGCTTAGCACGTGGTCTTCACGTGCGTCTGTAGAACGCTACGATGCTCAGGACCACATGCCGAACCAGCTTCGCGCAAACTTGCGTTGTCAGTTGTCACCTTTGCTCAGATGCACCACGATTTTCATATGCATAATGCGCACTACACGTATTTCCGCTATTGTATAGTTAGTGCTTTGTAGTGCCAGCTTGGACAACTCGTGCTGGTTTGACCGCCTCCTTGGCCAAGTTGACAGGTCTTTCAAATATTCGGCACGATTGACGAGTGTACCTTACTGAGATACATTCTACAAGCTACCTGTATTTAATGATTCATATTCTCAAGCTTGGCAACAATAGTGTTGCCACTTATAAACAGCGCGTTACACTTGGAGGAATTCAAATTGCTATATCATAGTTTACTTCATTGTGCTGAATTCTGAGAGGCACTTGCACACATTTGTGCAGCAAGCCAAGGGCTAGCCGATTTTAAAACCTTGACATGTTCTCAAATTTTAACGGTAACGCCGTCAAGATACCTAAATGTTTATGTATGAAGTGCAGTAAGCGGCAGCATAGCAGCACAGGTGAAACTTATATGGCTTCACAATTTAAGATAAAATACAACTTGCACCTTGCTTTTATATGAATCAATATGCCACTTGCCCGTTCTCGCCTAGGCTTTATTGGGCCTCATGGAAAACATGTTTCATGCACACAGGATGGCCATAACTTGGGCTCACACAGACTTATTTGCATATATGCTTATTAACATTTTTGTCAAAATTGGGCGCTGCATGCAAGTCAGGCCCACTTCTACTCAAATAAGCTTAGAGATAGATTTTAGATTATGGAGTTTTACGTGCCAAAACCACTTTCTGATTATGAGGCACGCCGTAGTGGAGGACTCCGGAAATTTCGACCACCTGAGGTTCTTTAACGTGCACCTAAATCTAAGTACACGGGTGTTTTCGCATTTCGCCCCCACCGAAATGCGGCCACTGTGGCCGGGATTCGATCCCGTGACCTCGTGCTCAGCAGCCCAACACCATAGCCACTGAGCAACCACAGCGGGTCAAATAAGCTTAGGTTCAAACGTAGTCACAAATTAGCAGTTACTGCCGAGTCAAACTTGCACAAACTTCAGATTTGCAAGGAGGTAGCCTCACTAGTGTATCATGCAAGACCAGAGTCTGTTCATATGCTAGCACATATTTTTAAGAGGCTTTGCTAAACTTTTTGAACATGGTAAACAAACCTGTCGGGAACATCTGAGCATAATTTATTCCTGTACTCGTGTCAAGGGAGCCTTTTGTGTAATTTAAAGACGGCCTGCTTTTACCTTCAACATTATGAAAAATCCCCGGCACCTTTTATGTAATCCACACACGATGGCCATTGGCCAGATTTTCCTGTGCATCCCAAATTAACTGCCTCCAGCAGTATGGTTTTGTGACTGACAGCGCAGTGGTGACACCTGGTGGTGTAGAACAGTACCTCTGCACCAACACTAGCCTATGTGATTGGAGGGTCCTGCCACATAATCTCGGAAGTCCAGCCAATGTGGAAGCTCAGCGCAATGATGGGCATGGCTTGACACATTCTGAAAAAACTAGGGGAAGTCTACAATGTCGTGACAGTTTTAGTGTTAGTTCGATTGCTGATAACTATTCATACAAAGCGCATTTAAAAAGTTGAAACTTCAGCAATTCCTTTGGTGTTGAACTCGTTTACTGCAACAGCAGCTTGCTCTCACAGTGGACACCATTCTCAATAACTTTACAATGCATGCATCCTCCTATTCATCAACATAACCGAAGGACTGACACAGCAAACCCATTTCAATCTAACTGCTCTTGCAGTCAAGATATTGGAAAATATTTTGTGGGGAAATGTCTTTTAAAACCAACAGATGCAGTTTTCCTGAAAGATGTTGCAGGACCCCTTCATAGAAAGAGGCACAAGATATTGTATGCTTTGATTGTTGTCAAGCAACTGTATGGAAACGGAAAACACTTTTCGGAATCTTAAAGACTCCCACGCACGAGCATGCACCACTTTGTTTCCTGAAAAAGATATGTAGTTTAAACGGAAGGATCACACCTACTCCTTTTTTCTTTCTGTCAGCAGCAGTTTCGAGCTGGGATTTACGCTAGTTGTGTTTAAATGATATTGCGCGACATAAGAACGACAAGGACGTGAGAGAAGACGACACACCAAGCGCGAGCTTGGTGTGTCGTCTTCTCTCACGTTTGTGTCGTTTTTATGTCGCGCAATATCATTTAAACAATGGATTACCAACTTGCCTGGAATGCTGCTCTCATTAGTTGTGTTCATTCATGCATTTGTTCATCACAATCTCAGTGCAAATACATTTAAAAAAAAGAGACCTAACCTCTTGTCGAACAAGCCTGTTAAAAAAATTATTTAAATTATGGGGTTTTACTTGCCAAAGCCACAATCTCATTATGAGGCACGCCATAAGGGGGGACTCCGGAAATATGGACCGGGTTCTTTTATGTGCACCTAAATGTAAGTACACAGGCGTTTTCACATTTCGCCTCCATCAAAATGCAGCCGCTGTGGTCAGGATCTCGCAACCTTGTGCGTAGCAGCTCAACACCATGGCCACGAAGCAAGCACGGTGGGTCGAACCAGCCTGTTCAAGCTCAGCATCCCAACTGTTCCACCTTGGCTGTATTGTGCAAACTAACTTGCATTGGGTGCTGACAAACAGCGCCGGCTTTTTATTGCTCATACCTTGTGCACAGTACCATAGTGCCCGACTGTGCCAAACGTTGATCAAGTCATTGTGCTTATGACACTGGAGCATGTGCACTGAACACTATATTTAGTGCTCCCAAGGTAAATAAATGCTTAAAAAGGCGCACTAGTTATAGTGCTGAACTGAGTAAAAGCAATCTTGCAACTGGGCACATCCTGTGTGCCCTGCTTGCTAGTGCATGGTACTGCGGGCAGTGCGGCTTCTGCTACGGGGGAGCCTCTCAGCATAGTCCAGAAGTTTCCAAGAGTTCTTCTGGTACAACGATTCCGCCGCGACTTGTGGTTGCAGCGGAATGCTACGACCATGAAAGCCAAACCTGGGCCATCCAGCAGGTCTCGGCGGCTCTTGAAAGACAAAGGCCGAGCGAAACCGACAGAATGTTGCCCCTCAGGGTGACCGACCGCGGGAGTAACGCGCTGGAGCTGAGTAGGGACCACCCACTGAGAAGACGTGAGGGCCCGCGTCACGGCGCCATTTAGTCATGGTGTCGTTCTGCAGGCGACTAAATGAAGTTGTTTCTCTCTTTTCAGTGTTTTCAGTTCTTTCAGTGCTTGCCCTGAATAACAAGGGGTTCTTTCCAAGATCATGTGAGATTTTCTAAATGTATCCAAAATTGAGGGGCCACGACTTTTGCTGTATAAAGATACGACTTGAGCATTTCAGGTGACAATTCGAGCCTAGACTGCAGCCATTGGGAGTGTAGGATTGCCAGGCCAAACTTGCCTGCAGCTACTATGCTGCCACCGTCATCACATTTCAGATTCTCTGGAGCTTGCCGAGATGGAAACACTCGACCTCACCAAGGGTCAACAGACCTCTTCAATTTGTCATCCCGGAGTGTCCAGTACTGCCTGAGACGCTTCATATGCAATGCTCATGGGCTGAAAGTACCACCTCGGGCAGTCTGGGGCTGTCGGGGACAAATGATCGAAGAGGTCTTATGTCACAGCAATTCAAGCTTGCAAGCCATGTCTCAGCTATTCAACTCACTAATAAGTTTGCTGACCAACAGGCAGTTGTGTATGCAAAGCCTTCTCTTCGAAATCCTAGAATCGCTGTTTCATACATGCCAAGCAATGCCACAAAGGAAGGCTAGAGAGACTCCTCTCATAGCTCGCATTCATGATAAAAAATAGTGCGTCACATATGAAGGACATAAGTGTTTGTTATGTAATCTGATAAATACTTTTATATCGCAAAATATGACTTAATTATTACACAGACGGCTCCACAGATGTGAAACTATTTACCACTAAACGAGCAGAGTGACAAGTTTCTGCAGCAAGTCACCACACCGTACCACTTGTGCTCATGACCGACACATAGTATGTAGAACAATGGGAGCGCAAACATTCTAAAATAATATGCGATTTCATGCAACCTTAAGGCCATAAGTTATAACAGATGTAGTAGTTACTCTGCAGAAAAGTGTTGCAGATCAAAAATAACTGCAACAACGCACCGAGTGAGACTTCTATGACCACACTAGCATCAATTCCGCAGCCTTGCCTGCCAAGTATGAATAAGGAGTGCAATACCAGAGCACAGACTATGCACATTGACTTGGCAGCTGCTCTCACCAGCTTATGTTTTGCAGAATGTCCTGCTTTGAAGCATTTTGTTTGCTTTTATTCTAACTCTTAAATATTTTTGACACTGTTGGCCACAGCAAGAACTGTGCATAACCTTGTGGCATTGCTATATGCCTGTAGAGGTGGTCCTCCTAATGCATAAATCAGGACCTTTATGTCGCAGTACAGTCAAACCCAAATATAGCGAACTCGGATAGAGCGAAATATGCCTTCTATCGAACACTCAAAGCTCTCCTATCATTATGCACGTAAAATATATTTTTTTATAACGAACCAGACATTGGATATATTGAACTTTGAGTGCGTGTGATCTGTCACCAAACAGCTGCAAACGCGCTTCTCCGCCGGCCCCGAGTAGTCTCCATGCAGCCGCACTGCCCAGGCCTTCAGCCAGCCTTGCTTTGCAGCAACTCTATTCGGCAGCTGCCTACCACATGAACAACTATGTGCTAACAGCTACGGACCTATCACGACTTAGGAAAGCTTCGGGCATCGGGTGATGGGAGAAGGCAGCCTACGAACTTTTCCGCATCCTCCATGCTTCCTTTGTTTGCATTTGCAAATGTAACTGATCTCACAACTTTGGCAGTGCATACGTTTGTGTGCTTGCACACCACCACTCTATCCTGCAATATGACGACAAAGTGGCCTTGCCACTTTCCGACAAAGTTTCCAACAACATCACGTATAACGAATTTGGTGCTGAAGTTTGTTATAAGCAGGTTCGGTTATATCAGACGACTCCATATATCGAACAAACAGCATTCAATCACGCTGTTTGTTATAACTGGGTTTGACTTATGCCATATTTACTTGTGCAAGGCTTGTCGCTCCAACATTGTAGCTCAAAATTTGTGAAGAAAGCCTCACTTGCTTGAACATGTGCACGTGAGCCGGTTAAGTTCAGCAGTGCCAGAACACTCAGTAATGTGTATATAATCTGTGTAGCAATTGCAGTGTTCCAGAATGTAGCCAACATCGTGCATTGTTTTGCACATGTTATACATCAAAACAGCTACGAGTGCTGCACCTAGTAGGCAAATCATCACACAAGCTTTCTAACAACATGCATACCTATCAACAACAGCCATTCTAAGTACTTTCAGAGGGCCCCTAAACCACTCCAAGCTCCCCATTAGTGTTCTTTGCTCCTCACCACACATTTCTCTAAGAGACACGTGGACACTCCATCAGCATGGAACATCATGTAGGCGCTTTTTTTTTTTTTTTTTGAAGGCAGTATTCTCTTCCTATTAGTATGACTCCACACTTTTGCAACTACCTACACCTTTTATGAAGCTTGCACGACCTGTACGACTTCTGCGGAAGGCATGTAGCAATAGCTCTTTACAGACTTCAAGCTGGCTTACCCTAACGCCTGCCATCACTTGGGCATGAAGTCTACCATCTAAAGACAGTGTCTAATGGCTGAAGTGTTCAGCTCCTGTCTCTTCAGCAGATGCACATAATCTACTTGAGACATGCTTTGGGAACAAGCACTGTCCATGTAAAGGCACTCTGGCAGTCAGGTTACAAAATGACAGCTATGGCTAAGGGGCAAGATATTGTTATGAAGAGAAAGCCCAATGCACAAACATACTATATGCAACTATTTACATGGGGAAAAGTTAGTGGTAAACGCGCAGGCTGGTACAAAGGTCACAGCTCCAGCAGACAGTTCTACCACTTCTGAGAGTAGGTAGACACCCCTCCCAAGCAACACTGGAAGTAACGCTTGACGGTGAAAACATCCCGGAAAAGAACATGATCAGAATCCTGGACATGTGGCTACAGGGCAGCAGAAAATGCAGCCACACCATCAGCCTGCTGAGCAAAGCGACGGAGCAGGTGGGCCGGATGATTAACAGGGTCCCCTAAAAAAGATACGGCATGAAAGAGGAAGACACACTCAAACTTGTCGGCAGCCTGGTCGTCCGCTGAGTCATCTACTCGCTACCGTACCACGCGATGACCAACGGAGAGAGGGAACAGGCAGATACGATGCTCAGGAAAGCATACAAGATGGCTCTCCATCTGCCAAAAAACATGTCAAACGAAAAACTGCTCCAACTGGGCATCAGCAACACTTTCAGCGAACTGGCAGAAGCCCTGCTCGAAACGCAAAAAGCCAGACTCAAAAGCACCCCTGCAGGGAGGGCGCTCCCGACTAGGCTGGGACGGGACACGTAGACAGATACGCAGACGTGCCCGACTGCTTAAGAAAAACAATAAGCGTTAGGCCAGTACCTAAGAACATAGACCCCAACCTCCACGAGAGCAGAAGGCAGGCGCGAGCCGAGTACGTGGAAAAGACACTAGCGCTACTAGACAACACGGTATACACAGATGCTGCCACGTACCCGCGAGAAGGGAAGCGCACGGTCACGGCGGTGGTGGTGGACGGCGACGGGAATCTGATCACATGTGCGACAGCAAAGGCAGCCGGCACAGCGGAGGCCGAAGAAATTGGCGTGGCGCTGGCGGCAGTAGAAGGATATAGGACAGGCAGGCCTCTAAACATCTTAACAGACTCGAAGGAAGCGTGCAGCAATTACACGAGGGGCAGGATTAGCAAAGCCGCCCTCAAAATTCTTGGCGGAGCCAACTTCGCCGAGAGGAACGTTACGCACAAGTTAATCTGGATTCCGGCCCACGCAGGCATAGAGGGTAGTGAAAGGGCAGACAGCCTAGCTTGAGAGACCACGTTCCGAGCAGAGCAGTCGCACGCCCCGGAGTATCACCCACACGCTTGTGAAGGAGGATACACAGAAATCTTAAACTTATACAGAGGGACGAGAGCCAAATATCCCCCACCGCACAAAGCTCTAACGAAGGAGGAAGCAACAAGTTGGCGCAGATTGCAGACAAACTCCTTCCTAAATTTATACATCCTAAACAAAATGTACCCAACACAATACAGAGACACCTGCCCATGGTGCGGGGCCACACCCACACTATATCATGTCACATGGGAATGTAAACACAATCAATCATTCCACCAACACAATAACCCGAGTGCGGAGCAATGGGAGAGTCGGCTTACCAGCTGCGAGCTCACGGCCCAAAGGGCCTTAGTGCAGCACGCTAGTGAGGTAGCTAGGCTCAGTGGAGCCCTGGAATAGGGGCCCACCCTTGCCGGAAGAGGCTCCAAGAAGACGACGGAGACCTCGAGACGCTAAATCCTTGAAGGAACCAAATAAAGTTTTTCTCTCTCTCTCTACCACTTCCTCTTCGTTTCTCTCTTGCGCACACGGTCCTGTCCAAATGCACTATAATGAAACCCCCAGGGACTGGAACGCCATCCTAGTGCATGTTAGAATGATAGCGAACTAGATGAAAAGTATGGTTTTAAACGGCACACGTGGATGACATAGTTTGTAGCTGGGATGTGGGCGGCGTGTCTTGAACAAGGGCAATCTAGTAATTTAAGTCACTCAATCGTCACAATACCCGATAGGGCCCACTACATTGTGATATCAGTTTTTCGGACAGGCCAACATAGCGACTTGGAGTCGACAGAAGAATGAGATTTCTGGGAGAGAATTGAAGATTCCGGTAGCAACTGTCGTAGCGAGTCTTTTGTGATGCCTGAGCCACTGAAAGTCGATCACAGGCAATCTGATGAGCTATACGAGCCCGACCAACGGCATCATGGGCATATTCCATGGTGTGTTGCAACACTGACGGTAGCAGGGTGTCAAAAGGCAGAGTGGGATGGCGACCAAACAAGAAGTAGGCGACAAACCGGTGGTATCATGACCCGATGAATTGTATGCACATGTCACATAGGGCAAAGTGCTGTCCCAATCGTGATGTTCTGCTGAAACGTACATAGACAACATCTCTGTAAGGACGTGATTTAGTTGTTCAGTGGGGCAGAAACTAAGTATATCTTCGACAACTTGGGACAGGAAGTAGCATACATGATCTGTCAGCAGCTGCCTCAAAGCGCCATGGCGAAGACTCGCATCATAAAGTCTGCTACATCTGTAGCACAGCTGGTGGGTAGGGCACATATAATAGCATAGTGCATCGTGTAACCTGCTGAAACGGCTATTCATTTGTTCCCTTCTATGGATTAGTGGAAGGGGCCAAGACGGACCACACAGACATGGAAGAAAAGCTCAGTGGAAACATAAGTCATAAGTGCGGGTGGTGGCAAGGTGTCTGGCAGTGGGTGCGTCGTGGAGCTCAGCAAGAACAGTAGAACGGAACTGGCGACGGACAACCAGCAGTAAATCTTGCCCGTCAGAGCTGCTGTTGCATCGATAAAGAATGTCATCATGGAGCACAAACATTCTGATTGAGCGATCTGATTGGCCAGAAGTCAAGCGCTCGATGATCAGAGTCGTCCTTTCACTGCTCAGTAAAGTTGTCGCGGAAGTTAGAAATGGCCAAAGGAAAGTGTCTGCATCTCGTTCATCAATGCCAGGAGGACTGACGGGGTGATGAGATAAGCAGTCTGCGTCCAGATGTAAGCGGCTAGACTTGTACATCGCTACAAAAGAATACTCTTAGAATCTGCCTAGTGACCAAGGCGGCCAGTCGGGTCTTTCAGTGACGATAGACAGCACAGGGCATGGTGGTCCATGATGACAGAAAATGGTCGACCAAACAAGTAAGTGGACATTTAACCACTTCCCACACCAGAGTGAGGCACTGGCACTCGGTGACAGAAAAATTGTGCTCTGAAGAGGACGAGAGGCGTCTGTCATAGGCAATGATGTGCTTGTCTCCATTTCACTGTTGCGCAAGTAGAGCACCTATGCCATGGCCACTGGCATCTGTGTGAACTTGAGTTGGCGCAGATGAATCAAAGTGGCCTGATATTGGAGGTGTCAACAAGCAGATGAGGTGTAAGGCAACTGCTTGTTCACAGTCCCAAAAGAATGCAGTGACCTTCTTGAGAAGGCTGGTCAGTGGGCGAGTGATATCCGCAATATTTTTAACAAAGTGACGAAAATAGGAGCATAAGCCCATGAAACTGCATACATCTTTTACTGAGCAGCATACAGGAAAGTTCTTGACTGTGTGGAGCTAATCAGGATGTATACCGGCAGCACTGACAAGGTGACCAAGAACTTTGACTTTGCGGTGTCCAAAATGGAGTTAAGTTGAAGGCCAGCCTCTCTAAAGACTTCAAGAATAGCGGCCAAGCGACTGAGGTGGCTGTCAAACATAGGGGAAAATACGATAACGTCGTCCAGATAGCATATGTAGGTGGACCACTTGTAGCCTCAAAGGAGAAAGTCCGTCATTCTTACAAGAGTTCCTGGGACATTACAAAGTTCAAAAGGCATAACCTTAAAATGGTAAAGGCCGTCTGGTGTAATGAAAGCAGTCTCCTCACGGTCGAGTTCAACAACTGAAATCTGCCAATAATTGGATCGAAGGTCAATTGAACAGAAGTATGTGGATCTACAAAGGCAGTTGAGAGTATCGTGAATCCGCAGGAGAGGGTACATATCCTTTTTCGTGATGTTGTTCAGTTGACAGTAGTCGGACACAAAATTGCTAGCTGCCATCCTTCTTTTTGACCAAGACAACCAGCGATGCCCTAGGACTCGAAGAGGACTCAATTACACTTTTGGCTAGGATCTTGTCTACTTGAGCTTGGATAATGTGTTGTTTTGCATGACACACACGATACGGACATCGGCGGATAGGACCAGCATCACCGGTGTCAATCTTATGGGTCACAACAAAAGTCTGTCCCAGTGGGCGATCCTCAAAGTCAGTGACGTCGCAGTAAGACAGCAGGATGTGACAGAGATCCACAGCCTGCTCAGGAAGCAGGTCATGAGCGATCATCTTCGTAAAAATGCCAGGATTGTACGTTGCGGAACTGATAGGACAGTAGGTGGCTGCCGAGCAACATGCCTTTCAGGATAACTTGCTTACACAAACCAGCTTAAAACAGGAAAAAATAGGCAGCTGTCGGCGATAGTCACAATGGTATGAGGAACAGCAACTGTGTGTCACAGGAGAACGTTGACATTAGGAGTCAGCACACAGTCAGGAATGGATAGGAAGCACGTCAAAGTTATGTACATGGCGGCTTGAGGCAGCAATCGTACGAAGCCTGATCTGTCAGCAGTCTACCAATAATCAGCTGAGCCATCATGAGGCTCAGCTGATTTTGAAGGATAGCAGTGATTAGGCAGCTCGAGTTGCAGGAGGCCAACAGCGCAGTCAATCAGTGCTGAATGGTCCGATAAAAAGTTGAGGCCGAAGATCAAGTCTGTTCAGCAATGGCAAATAAAATTGAAGTGTTGAAAGCTGCAACAGTTATTCTGGCAGTACACATGCGAAGGATAATGGGCATTGCTCCATCAGAGATTCGGATAACACGAGATACGGCAAGTTTAAGCACTTTCTTCAGGCGACAACAAAGATGGTTGCTCATTACCGAGATATGGACTCCAGTATCAACAAGCATTGGGACATACACGCCATCAACTTCTACATCAACTATATTACATCTGGTCAGCAGGTGTAATGTGGCATCACCTCCGGGAGCTGCATCCTCTAGTTTTCCGGAGGTATGCACCCAGGTCGGAAAGATGGCGAAAACTGCAGTCTGGATGAGGGCAATTTGGGAATGGCATCAAGGACCAGTAGTTGCGACAGTATCGGCGACGTGACCATCATGGCAACAATTGAAGCAAATAGGTGGGTCATCCGGTGTTCGCTACTCTGCCATGTTGCGAGAACCTCGATCGATGGATCCATTGATTTTCGGTATGCATGCGTGAAGGATGTTCGGTTAGCCGGGAACTGGCAACAGTGCAAACTGACTGAAAGCCAACATTGACGAGTTCTTGGCACACAATAGCCTGAACAAGGGGAGCCATGGGAATGCATGTATCATTGACAGGTGGGTACAGCGCAGCAGGAGGCATGGCTTCCAGCCCATGATGCAGTATTTTCGCCAGCTGCTCTGAAGGCTGCTGCTGCCACGAAGAAGAGTCCTGTCGATCTTGACAAGACAATGTTGCAGCCGTATTGGGAAGCTGTGCAAATGACTGGTAGATACGACGGCTTTTCACCTGCTTGACATGCTTGCACTCCGTAATAATGTCATTAATCAAAGTACAGTTCTTACAAATCAGGAGATTTGCATTTCAGCATCAGCCTTGCTATAGGGTGCCAGCACGTCTTGTATATAGGCGATGTAATTTTCAGTGGACGTTTGAACTCGTGATGCCAACCCTTTCTTGGTGATGACCTTCTGACCCAATGGTTTTCCAGAGATCTTGCAGCTTCTGCTTGCAGGTGTCCCAGTCAGGGAGTTCTTCGTAGTTTTGAAACCACACTCATGCTGTTCCTACCAAGTAAAAAGTTATGTTCACCAGTATCACTGTGGGATCACATTTGTTGTGGCTGCTCACCCACTCATTCACCTCCAGCCAGTCATGATCATGAACGTTGGCACAAAAGGTTCCTGGATCACGCGGATGCGCGAGTACAACAATCAACGCAGGCGGTGCTGAACCAGGCACCGTCTGCAACATCGGTCAAGAATTGAAGCGGCGGCCAGTGCGAGGCCGTTTCGAGTCGTTACCCCCGCACCTCCACCAAATGTTACAAAGAGGAAGCCCGATGCACAAACTTATATACAACTATTTAACTGGGAAGAGTTAGTGGTAAATGCACAGGCTGGTGCAGAGGTCGCATGGCTCCAGCAGAGTCTACCATTTCCTCTTCATCACTCTCTTGTGCACACGGTCCTGCCCAAATGCACCATAACAATATTTGTTTTATTCTTTCAGTATCTGCATGAAACAGACCTGTAAGCTTTGAATTTATTTCCCCAATTTCTTTTTATTCTTGGTACTCATTGCAAAGAGTGGGTCTTGACTTCAGCAGCCTTGATGCCATGAGATTACAGACAAGTGTTTATTGGCCAATGGCCTGCTCCCAAGTTCACAAACTATGTGACGCTTGAAGTAGAGAGGATGTTTCACATCCACTGCCATGGCCAAGAGTGGCGATGGCTAACTCTCCCAAGAAGCAAGAATTGTTGGGATAGTTTGTCCGCAAATGCACAGAAGGAATTTATTTATTTATTTTTTAATTAGTACAAAAGAAAAATGGCTGACTGTTTAGCTCTGGCTAAGCACAAACTACAGTAATGTGCGCTAGGACCGTTAACCGTAGTTTTGCATTGTCTTAGCTTATGGTTTGGCATGGTTTGCTTGGTTCACCTGACTTAACTTTGTTAATCATTGCTTGTATTTTTTTTCAAATTAAAGACTTGTTATGCATTATTTGACATGTCTTTATTAAATTGTCAGACAAGCCTTAATTGTGCATATCAACAACACAGGACATATCACTTTTCCTTGGCAACTTCTCCGTGCGTTCCATCGAGCACGGTGCTCCACGTTGACCAACCTAGATACACTTGCTGTTTCATCCATGGCCCATCTCCGAAGAACTGCGACACCACTTATGACGCGCCGCTAGGCTATCTGTGAGATGAGGAGAACTATGTGTGGCATTATCCCACCGGCCGAGCATGGCTTTCTATTGGCTGCAGCTGCCGTGGTGCTCATGTCATTGGCTGCAGGTGGTTACTCTCCTCCACTGCATGACGTGCCTACTCCTTGCTTCCTCTCCACCACCCTGCACTGCTCTTGGCTATTCACGGACGCTCAGCGCATGGAGAGACACACAATGGCTCTTTGCAGGATTGGAAGCGTTAGCGCACTAAAGAAAAGACACCACACATTGGAAGGGAAGACATGACCTCATCTTCCCTTCCTTTGTGTGCCGTCTTTTCAAGCAAAGCTTGTATTTTTGGCTCGCAAGTTTCGGCGGCGGTCTGGTCACGCTAAAACCCAGTGCTCTCAGAGCAGAGCAGCTGTGGGAAAGGGTAGTTTGACGAGTTGACAGCTGCGCCGGTGCCGGAGTGTGAGTCGTTGGCAAGGATTCCAGCTGCACAGGCGTGTGCTCATGCCACGTATGCAACTAATCAGAGCCATTTCGCTTCCGCCGGGGAGGGAAAGGGCAGGAAAGGGTTTCGCGTGCACTGCGCCGGCTTCGTTTCCATTCAGTTCAGTCTTGTAAAACGGATGGGACGGCCATGCATTGTGCGTTCCCTGAGGAACGGGCAGCGTTCTAGAAGCAGCGGTGAAAACTCGGTCGTGAAAGAGCTTGCTGTCAGCGTGCTGATCTAGCCATTAGAGCCACCCGAGCCCAGGCAATACGACAGCAATGAGAAGAAGATCCCCAGCTGAGGGAGTGGAAGGCTGAAGCAATCTGGCACCATAACCTGTGGGTTACTTAACTGTGGTGAAGGTCAGGTGCATGCAGGACAAGCTTCGCTTGCTCCCATTTTCCGGTAAGGGAAGGGTTGGTTAATTTTATTGTGGTAATTATCGCTAATCTGTAACACTCCCAAGGCTAGATCTAGTACACATATACATTTAACCAAGAGAATGAGTAGGAGCGCAGTGGCTCAGCAATAGAACAGCGCACATGTAATACGCAAAGATATGGGTTCGGCTCCCACATGCGGCAAGCTGTTCGTCCACTTTCATTTCTCTTTATTATTGCTAGGTTTCAATTTAAAAGAGAGTTAACTTCCTTTACACTTTCCCTGGCATCGACGTAGTTGTGACTAACAAAAAATCGGACCCTTCCTTTCCACTTATTTGTGTCGCACAGTCCCTCATTATGCCGCATGGTAACTTGAACAAGCAAAAAAAAAAGAACTCTGTGACATTATGCTGAGGAGGTATTGGCAGGCTAGTTGATTGGCCATTACAGCCCTAAAAGCAATGCACTTGGCCATGTGTTGACAAGTTCACTGCCTTCAGAACAATAATGACATGTATGCAGTGCTGCAGCAGTATGACGTGGAAAGCTTGTTCAATACTTAAAAGAAGCGCGAAAATTCGAGCATCACTTTCTGCCACATGCTATTAAGTTCCGTCAAAGAATTGATCAGGTTGAACTTGAGTGATTACAAGAGCGAGAAAAATCACCTGCACACAACAAATATCTGGTACTGTATTCTACACATTCTAATGTGTATTGGCCTACTGTTGTACGACTGCCGACAAGTTGAAGGTGATTGGCTATGCATGAACGCACTTGTATTATAAATAATTCTTGCATTCTCATTCAAAGGTGACAGACAAGGTAAAGCCCTGCATTGTGACACTTCATCCTAGTCTACTTGAACTACGTTTAGGCTTATTTACATCATTGATACATGTCATGCCTTTCACAATTGAATGCAAACATGGATGCAAAGGTTAGATGGAAAAAACTTGTAAATGATGTGCAACTGGAATGTGATCATATCTGGTACATCATGAGACTAACAGTAATAAAATAAATGTTACCATATGCACATAGCAGGGTGTTGTCTTTGTTGAAATACAACAGTCCTGTACATAATTTTAATGGCACCCAAACATGACAACAAAACAATAAACTGCTCTGCCTAAATCGTGGCACCAAATTCGTAGTCTATACAAAGTTAGGCATGCTTGCTTAACAGCTGGCAACTATGGTGCAGAAATCATCTCCTCCATTCGCTCACTCAGCACAACAACCGTGGCTCTCCAGCAGAATCATTCAGAATAGCTTCCACTTGCATCAATCTGTATCCTTGCAAATTGCAACAATTGTTATTCCTTACGGTACTCCATAAGAACAAATATTCAGCTACTTCAAATAGTGTATTCTCTAATTGAATATTGAAACACACCTAGTATGTATAGATGAAGTGACACAGTAGTACATATCTGGCCACAACTGTGCACTCACCTTTTTTAGGAGAACGGCATTTCAGTCAACGACTGCCAAAACTAGTCCTAAAACAATGCTAGCTAGAAGGCAGGGAAACACAAGGGCCTACAGGCATACATAAAGAACTTATTGGCTATTTATGTACAATGTTCAAGTCACCCTTTAAACTTATTTGGTGCTTGAAGTCTAAGAGCAAACAGAAATTTTAGGCATCTTTCCTAACGTTTCAATTGACCTTACAGGGTTTATTTGAGTAGTATACCAGCCTCGAACTGTGTGACCAAATACAATTTTCAGAGCTTTCCTTAATTAAGAGGATGGAGCCCGTGCTCCAGCCTTGGCTCCACCCCTTGTGCTCCACCCTTGGCGAGAAAACAATGAAATTCATACCCACATGTACCTCGAACAGGACTTGCTGAGGAATATTTCTTTTGATGAAGCACCTATCAGAGTTCACTAGCCACAAAAGCTGCATCACTATGTTTTGATGTGAAAAGACAGGGAATGCGGGAGATGGAAATTCAAGATGAGCAAAACGTGAATAAGGTGAATGCAGGAGCCAACGTTTCGACAAGTGGACTTGTCTTCTTCAAGGCAATGTATGCTTTCCTTGCCACAGTATATATAGATGGGGTTCTTCTAAAGGGGAGAGGGTGTGAGGCGGGGGGATGCGGAAACAAGGAAAAATGTGTTAGCATGTCGAATTGAGAATAAAGGAACGCTGTGTACAAAGTCAAAGCCAGGGCCCCCCCCCCACCCACCCCGGTCTGTCAACGCATGCACGTTAGCCGGCGTGTCAAGGGTGTCTGACACGCCGGCTGACAAAAAAAAAAGAAAAGGAAAGAAAAAAAAAGAGGGGGGGGGGGAATACGCCAAGAAATCAAACTAAGTGTTGTTGCCTATAGCTTGAAGTTTAGCATAGTGAATAGATTCTAAAGCTCCCTTTGAAACGTTTATGCCTATTGGTTGCAATGTCTTGAACTTATGGATAAGGTATGATTCTCTGTATTTTCTTTCTCGTTCAGAACGGAAATTTGACTGTAAGATGTAGAGTTTAAGTTCATCAAAGTTATGACCTGGTTGGTTGAAATGCTCAGCGACGGCTGTGGGAAGCTTTTTAGCTGTGTCCGCGCGATGTCCGTTTAATCTGACGTTCATTGATTGTCCTGTTTCACCGATATATTGTTTCTTACAGAAGGAACATTCAAGCATATAAATCACATCCGAACTTTTACGAGTGAAGCTAGATTTGACTTCATGTGTATAACTATTTGCGGTGCTTTTAATTTTAATGTCACTTTGAAGGTGCCTGCAGGTTTTGCACCTAGGGTGACAACATGTTTTTATTACGGGGGAATGCTGTTGGCTGACTTTTGCGTGCACTAACATGTCTTTAAAGTTCTTGTTTCGGCTATAGGTAACCCTGGGTACATCCGGGAATGCTTTTCGCAGACGCTCGTTACTTTATAATATTGGGTGGTATTTTCTTGGCGTGTTGTTTATGTTTGGGAGTGCATAAGAATGTTTTGTTATGAAGGCCGGCGGTCTGTAAGATTCTACTGTGGGCTGTCTCTTCGCCAATTCCGACTGTCTCTCCAATCTTGACGCGGCATCATAAGCTCTATCGAGAGCAACTTGGGGATAGTTCCTTCCTGCTAGCGTTGATTTAAGGTCATTTAGGTGGTGGATATAATCGTGGTCTTCGCTGCAGATTCTTGTTATACGTTTCGCTTGTCCGACAAAAATTCCTTGCTTGCAATGTCGCGGGTGATGACTGTTGTAGTCTAAATATTGCTGGCTATCTGTAGGCTTCCGGTAAAGTGTCGTTCTCAGTTTTACGTTTTCTATGTAGACCGTCGTGTCCAGGAAGTTGATCTGACTAGGAGAGTGGTGAGCAGTAAATTTAATACTTGGGTGAAAGCGATTGAAATGGCTAATTAAGTCGGTTAAGGCGCTTGTGCCGTGTTCCCATATTATAAGTATGTCGTCAATGTAACGAAGATAGGTGTGGGGTTTTAAAGGGTAGGATTTCAGCAGGTCTGCTTCAAGCTGTCCCATGAAAATGTTCGCATACGTGGGAGCGAATGGTGTACCCATGCTAGTGCCGAAAATTTGCAGGTAGTGTATAGAATCGAATTCGAAATAGTTGAGCGTGAGAACTAACCTAAGGAGCGATAAGTAAACTTCAGGAGTGTGCGCTTGGGGATTGATTGCGAGGGATCTAGAAACGGCTTCAATTCCTTCACTCATGGGAATGTTGGTGTAAAGGGCAGAAACATCCAAAGTGACTAGAATAGCGCGGTCGGAAAGAATTTGGTTGGCGTTGATGCCGTCGATAATTCGAAGGAAGTGCGGCGTGTCTTGAATGAAAGATGGGAGGGTGGTGGGTATGTTTGACAGGTGGTGATTTAAGAATTTAGATAGTGACTCAGTAGGTGTGTTGTTATTAGACACAATAGGCCGACCTGGGATTTATGCTGTAAATATTTCTTCGACCGGAACTTTATGTATTTTAGGAAGAAGATAAAAGCAGCCTGCTGTTTTGTTCTTGGGCATCATGAAGCGATATTCAGATTGCATGATTAGTTCCCTGGACAGGAGCTGCGCTACTGTGCTTATCACAATATTGCTGTAATCTGAAGTTGGGTTAGAGTCGAGTTTTCTGTAATGGGTGTGGTTGCACAGTTGTTTAGAGGCCTCATTCTTGTACTTTTCGATAGGCCAGATTACGATACTACCGCCTTTGTCTGCTGGTTTTATTACAATATCATTCCTTTTCGCAAGTTCTTTAAGGATTTGGTGTTGAGCGGGGGTCAAATTTTTGCGTTTCCGGCAATGCCGCGTTGACTCTAGAATTTCCTTTGATATCAGTTTTAAGTATAAATCGAGGTCTGGGCACTGTTCGGTTTCCAGTGTCCACGTGCTAGGTGGTCTAAGAGAGTCTATCTTCTTTTCCTACATCTGGTCTACCGAAAAAGAACTCCTTGATGCGCATGCGTCGTGAAAACTCCGTTATATCTTTGTGGAGTTCGTATTCGTTTACTGCGTTGTTCGTCGGACAAAACGTTAGACCACATTTCAGGAGATCAACTTCTTCGGGGCTCCAGGCACGCCGTACTGGAGGACTCCGGAAATTTTGACCACCTGGGGTTCTTTAACGTGCGCCTAAATCTAAGTACACAGGTGTTTTCGCATTTCGCCCCCATTGAAATGCGGCCGCCGTGGCCGGGATTTGATCCCGCAACCTCGTGCTTAGCAGCCCAACACCATAGCCACTGAGCAACCACGGCGGGTGTCATCATCATAATCACCATCACTGGGGCCCCAAGGCAAATTTAGCACTCGGCCCCAAAATTTCTTAAATCTGACAGTGTAGTTGCTTTGAGCAAGTTTACAGACAAGTTCCTGAAGCAGCCGAAATTATCAGCAATAGCCGAGTGGCTGAAAAGTCACTGTGATCCAAAAGCAATATGTTGCTAATCAGTCATTATTGCTCCACGTTTGCTGCTGCTCGTGTAACGAGTATTAAGGTAAATCCTCGTTAATAGAGTGGGTGTGTATTCCTCAAAAAGGTGCGTGAATGGGGCAAGTTTTAAAAACAATATTTGTGCTATCAATCTTTACCCTTACCTGCGGTGTCACATTCGTAGGATCTTGTGAAGGTTAATGTTCACAGGTTGGGAGGTATGGAAATATAAAGCTAGCATAGCATTAGAAATACTAGTAACAGTTTATAAATAGAAGTTCTATCTGGCACCTAGGCACACATTCAATATGACATTCCACAATCAGACAACATTACAGCACTTCTTCTGAACGCCTGTATCACAGGCACACGTTTAATTTCTTTTCCAGAAATCCTTGTGCGCTGTTGTTTACTAACCGTTCAGTGCGCGATACTTAAATAATGTAAGTGGCTGAAGGTGTGCTGCCACATTTTTTATACTCAATCCCTGACTGCAGCGCTTCGTGTCCATGTCTTATCTGATAGCTAAAACGAATAGAAAAAAAAAAAAAAACTGGAAGTAAGGCCTGTGTGAGCTTTGTACTTCTACGATTCCCAACTAAACGAGTTATCCTTCTGTTGACTCATTCACAGCCGTTGTAGAACCAGAGTTTTCTGGAAAGAGAGAGAGAGGCGAAAGGTAAGAACTTGTGAAGTTTAATAATGCAATGCATACAATACGATTCATTGATAGCTAAGCATGTGTTTCTAGAGCTGCTTTTATGCGCATGTTTAGCTACTACAATATGTTGCACTTGGCATCTTTGGCCAATACAATCTGTTCCAATAACAATAAAAAATGCAGGTAACCAGTCGCAGTGCCTGTTTGGAACAGTATTCCTGAACTCTTGATTTTTTGGGGGATTGTGATCACTTTTGCCAATTTCGCATAACTCGGCACCGGACGATGCGCCAGTGTATACAACCGACAGCAGTGTTCGTACAGTGCCCAACGCACTGTCTTGGCATAATGCCAGAAACGCTCTCGCTGTAGATGCTGATGCATCAGGTGCCAAGTCAAATGGAATCTCCCTAATGTGATCACATCATCAAATCTGACTGTTTGAGAACAGTACTACCCCCCCTCCCCTCCACCTGCTTTGGCCATTGTATCCTACGCACACACTAGTTTGCCAACGTGAAATAAGATGGCACTTCTGCCGCAATCAGCCATTTCTTGCCTCAAGACCCGCCTTGGTGCTTCAGCAGCCGTTCGTCCAGAGTGCGGCATCTGCTTTATGACAAGTGGGGAATACAAAGATGCTCCTATAGTTAGATTTAGGTGCACATTAAAGAACACCAGGTGGCCGAAATCAATCTCGAGGCACCCATTATGGTGTGTATCATAGCTCCTGTGTTTCATTTTTTGGGGGTGAAGAGGCAATGGTGGGGGGGACGTTAAATTCCCAAATTTATTTGATGCAATTTTCTGCCTCGAACAACAGTGCACTGTGGTATTTTCACATGAATCTTTGTACTAAAAGCCAATGAGCTTGTAGTACATTGTGGTGATAATGGCAAAGCATTGAAAAAAGATTGAAGACTACTGACCATACTGACTGACTCTTTGCTAACTTAGCTTCAGCCCCTTTTAATATAGCGCCCGATCAATTGTTTGGTACAGCATGCAAAGCTAAAACCGACAATGGATTGCACTGAAAACGTTTTATCTTTCTTCCATCAGCGCACAATGACATGTGCGGGAAGAAGCCCACGTTTCATATAATGTCCAAATGCGATAAGACAGCCCCTCGCGTGCCGCTTGCTGTGGCCGTGAGGGAATATCTGCGAAGGTGCACTGAGAAGGATGGTGGCCTAATGCATGCTGTCCTCCCACGTGCCCAATGTTGGAGGTGACGTGATCAAACGTGCACGAGGAGAGATGGCGGGAGGGCTCGGTAACGTGATCCGTGTGCCATGCTAGGAATTCCTTCCTGCTCCTTTTAAGCCAGCACCACTTTGCTTGCTCCAATTCGGTCTTGGCTTTTCGCACCCCTCTTTCCTCGTCAGTCAGTTTTACGGCATGCAATACTACAGTAGCCAGCAATGCATCGAACCTTTGCCTTTGGCTCTGGTTTGCCCGAAAGGTAGTCCATGATAGTGAGAAACTTTGTTCTAATTAAACGTTCGAATTCACGGGAGTTTACCTTTATTAACATACATAGTACTTTGCCCGGACCAACAGAGCTATTATTGGGATTTCACTGCATACATTTCTAATACGTGCACCATATTCAAGGGCATTCCAAAGATGCTATAAAGATGCCCCTGTTGATGGACTTCAGCCTTCAGAACAAGTTAGTGTGTTTGTGTCGCTCTCCGTCATGAAGCTTGTAGAGGTGCCCGATCCGTAACAATGCGATTGAACTGCTTTGTTCATGATTATGTCGTGAACTTATCCTCTGCCTGGCTCCCTCGAAAGCAGCACGTTTGGGCAGCAAGGCGCCCAGTGCAGGAGAAAGCTGTTGCAATTGGGTTGGGAGCTGGATGTAGATGTAGAGGAAGTTATGACCGTTGCCGCTATTCATGAAATCATTTTCAAAAGTGAAAATGACTGAACAGTGATCAAATACTTTGGAAGGATGATTCTGGGAGTGGGACTGGTGAAGGAAGAAAGTCGCAAGGAAATAGAAACCCTGGACAAAGAGCTTGAAGAACTCAGACAGGACTTGCACCCCAAAGAACAAAAGCATGAAGACCCCAAACATGTGAAACAAAAAGAGTACGAAGTCACGAGTGCAGCTCTGTCAAACACTTCTGAGCTCGCTGAAATGGCTGTATGTTAGGAATGGATGGCTACAAGTGACACAAACGAATCACAAGCTCAGCGGGCTAAGATCGAAAGCTAGGTAATCAACCTCGTTGCAAAGGCAGTACAGTAAAACCTCGTTAAACCATACCCGCTTAAACAGTAGTTTCGTTTTAAAAGTAGTAAAGTCAAATTCCCGACTCAGCGGCCCTTGAACATAATGTGTTTTGTATCCGCATAAACCGTACCAGCTTATTGTGTATGCATTGCTTAAAACGTAGCATTTCCACTTTTCATCGCGTAAACACGGCAGTGTGTCGCCTCCATCGGGAGGCCCAGCAGAACAAGCCTCAGAGATCGGAGCAACGGCCTCCAAGCGCCCTATGCGTTTGCGCGTGAAGCCACATCAACATCAGCATCATTTCAGCGCCGTGCCAGAGAGCGTTGTGGCATCGTGCAAGTGAGCACTCGCGTCATGCCGAAGCCCGGATAAAAAATACGCCGGGTGCTCAGCATAGAAGAAAAATTAGACATCATCCGTGCTGTCGAACATGACACGAAGAAGTCGGCGCTGGGACACGACAGGGATCTGCTGTTGACTGCTGTGTGTGGCATTTGGAATGCGAAGAAGTTGCTTGGCAGCACTGCTGCGACCACAAAGAGATGTCGGCTACGAGGTTTGCCATTGTTGCTTTTGTTGTTGCCGAAGTGTCGACTAGCGACAGTGATGAGGACGACACAGAAAGCAACAGCACAGGCGATTCAGGCCCGACAGTGGCAGAAGCTGCACGTTACGTCAGCCTCATGAATGCAATCGTCGCGACGAGAACAGCACCCAGCAATGAAAAAGGTGCCCTGGGACTTCTGCAGCACTACCGCGCGCGTGCACGGAGAATACGTAAAGCCAATTAGGAATATGCCATGCGAGTGTTTGGTGAAAAGAGGGGGCTGGCTGAAAAGCTGGCACGCAGCTTCAGTAAGTTTGAGACCGCTGTCGTCATGCTAGGCCGCCGCGGCATCAAACGAAAATCGCACTTTTACCACGCGAAGTGAATAAATACTACGTTTTTTTCCCCTTTCATCGCACTCTCTCCGAGTTCTGAGTTCAGTGTTCCGTTTTCGACAGGTAAGTGGGCGATCTCATGCTATTTCAGTTAAACAGTACTACCATTTAGTACTTGCTTTTTCCGAGCTGCGGCCAACTACGGTGTAACGAGGTTTCACTGTACTTGAAACGACAGTTTCAAGCGGCAAACATGAGTCAGACGTACAGTGCATGGAGCTTGTGAGAGCCTCCACATTAGAGCCTTGATGACATCGCTGTGAAAGCAGTACAAGTGAGTACAAATACAGATGCTGCATCAAAAGCACGGCAATCTGAGATCAGTAGCACCTCTGCAATAGAGCACAATGTAGATAGTAATTGATACCGCGAGATGGAGTCACACAGCCTCGGAACCGCGAAGGCGCTAACAGCCGTAACCTTGATGCAGTGCTACAGCAGGAAACACTAAAGAGGGTGCCCGAAAAGAAACGGGTAGACGAGTCGACAGAGTTCGTCACTGCACCCACGTCAGAAAGCCTAAATAGGCTAGAGATCAGTAATCCCGCCCTATTGGCCCAGGAAAACGTGCATTTCAGCCTACAAATCATC